>NW_027590558.1:150000-260061 GCF_964213995.1 Mustelus asterias
AATTGCAATGGATCTTGATCAATTGGGCCAGTGGGCTGACGAATGGCAGATAGAGTTTAATTTAGACAAATGCGAGGTGATGCATTTTGGTAGATTGAACCAGGGCAGGACTTACCCAGTTAATGGTAGGGTGTTGGGGAGAGTTACAGAACAAAGCGATCAAGGGGTACAGGTTCATGGCTCCTTGAAAGTGGAGTCACAGGTGGACAGAGTGGTGAAGAAGGCATTCGGCATGCTTGGTTTCATCGGTCAGAACATTGAATGCAGGAGTTGGGAGGTCTTGTTGAAGTTGTACGAGACATTGGGAAGGCCACACTTGGAATACTGTGTACAGTTCTGGTCACCCTATTATAGAAAGGATATTATTAAACTAGAAAGAGTGCAGAAAAGATTTACTAGGATGCTCCCGGGACTTGATGGATTGAGTTATAAGGAGAGGCTGGATAGACTGGGATTTTTTTCTCTGGAGCGTAGGAGGCTGAGGGATGATCTTATAGATGTTTATAAAATAATGAGGGGCACAGATCAGCTAGATAGTCAATATCTTTTCCCAAAGGTAGGAGAGTCTAAAACTAGAGGACATAGGTTTAAGGTGAGAGGGGAGAGATACAAAAGTGTCCAGTGGGGCAATTTTTTCACACAGAGGGTGGTGAGTGTCTGGAACAAGCTGCCAGAGGTTGTCTGTTAAAAAGCATTTAGATAGTTACATGGGTACGATGGGTACAGAGGGATCTGGGCCAAACGCGGGCAATTGGGATGAGCTTAGGGGTTTTAAAAAAAAGGGCAGCATGGACAAGTTGAGCCGAAGGACCTGTTTCCATGCTGTAAACCTCTATGACTCTAAGCCACGCTCGCTCCAAGACTTGAAAATCCCGCCCCGAGTGTCCAAAGATGCGAAGGTTAGGTGGATTGGCCATGCCAAAGTGATCTCTTCCTGTCCAAAGGTGGGCTATGTGTTCCCGTATTTAGTAAGGGTTTAAGATGATGAGATAGAAAGTTTGCCACAGTGCACACAAACAGGCAGCATTGGCAGCATTGTAGCTGGAAGCTTCAAATGACAAACAAATCTTCATGTCTGAAGTCAATGGATCAAAGAGTGAAAGATGGATTTCATTGCAGACAATTGTGTGGTCACCCACTTTAAAAAGGATAGAACAGATTGCTTTATGAATGGGGAAAGGCTGGAAAGAGTGGAGGCCCAAAGAGACTTGGGGCGGTCACATCAACATAGAAAATAGGAGGAGGAGGAGGCCATTCAGCCCTTCGAGCCTGACCCACCATTCAACACTATCATGGCCGATCCTCTGTCTCAATGCCATACACCAGCGCTCTCCCCATACACCTCGACACCTTTAGAGTCTAGAAGTCTATCTCTTTCCTTCTTAAATATATTCAGTGACTTGGTCTCCACAGCTTTCTGTGGGAGAGAATTCCACAGGTTCACCACCCTCTGAGTGAAGAGGTTTCCCCTCATCTCAGTCCCAAATGGCCTCCCCCGTATCCTGAGACTGTGACCCCTTGTTCCAGACACCCCCAGCCGGAGGAAACAATATCCCTGTATCCAGCCTGTCCAGCACTGTCAGAATTTTATACCTTTCAATTAGATCCACGCTTACTCTTCTACATTCCAGTGAATACAGGCCCAGCCGACCCAATCTCCCCTCAGACATCAATGCTGCCATCCCAGGAATCAGTCTGGTGAACATTCACTGCTCTCCCTCTGTGGCAAGTACATCCTTCCTCAGATAAGGAGAGGAACACTGTACACAAGACTCCAGGTGTGGTCTCACCGAGGCTCTGTCCAGCTGCAGTAAGACATCCTTGCTCTTCTACTCCAATCCTCTTGCAATGAAGGCCAACATGGGTGTCACAGTGGTTAGCTCTGCTGCCTCACAGTGCAACGGACCTGGGTTCAATTCTGGTCTCGGGTCACTGTCTGTGTGGAGTTTGCACGTTCTCCCCGTGGTTGCGTGGGTTTCCTCCGGGTGCTCCGGTTTCCTCCCACACTCCAAAGATGCGTGCGTTAGGTTGATTGGCCATGACAAATTGCCCCTTAATGCCAGGGGGATTAGGATATTGTGAGTGAGACTGTGGGACTGTTCTCTATCTGTGTGTGTGTGTGAGACTGTGCGTGTATCTATGTGTGTGCATCACTGCGTTTGTGTGTGTTTCACTATCTTCCTGTCTCTCAGTCCCCCAGTCCCAGAATCTGCTTCTCTTTACACAGATGCTGCCTGTCCTGCTCAGTATTCCGGCATTGACTATTTCACAATCTGAGGAGTTGTGAATGCTGCGATCATCAGCGAACATCTCACCTATGGAGGGAAGGTCAGTGATGGAGCAGCTGAAGATGGTTGGGGCCTCGGACACTCACCCTGAGGAACTCCTGCAGTGATGTCCCGGGACTGAGAGGATCGGCTTTGAGATAATCGGCACATTGGGGGAAAGCTTGGAAAGCAGAGGATGCTGATTTAAAGTAAATGGCGACAGCGGCAACATGAGGCAATATCTGTGGCTTTGGAGTGATCCTTGTTGTATCCCACTATTAGCTGCTTACCCACCTGAATATCTCACTGTTACTCTCTGCATTACTATCTCATCCCTAACTCTCAGTGACTCTGCCTCTCTCCATCTCTCCGGGGAAATTATAATGGGGAGCAAAGAAATGGCAGAAGAATTGAACATATACTTTGGTTCTGTCTTCACAAAAGAGGCACAGATAACCTGGCAGAAATGTTAGGGAACCAATGGTTTAGTGAGAGTGCGGAATTGAATTGAAGGAAATCAGTATTAGTAAGAAAATGGTGCTGGGGGAATGAATGGGGTTAAAGGCTGACAAATCCCCAGGGCCTGATAATCTACATCCCAGAGTATTAAAGGAAGCGGCGCTGGAAATATTGGATGCATTGCTGGTCATCTTCCAAAATTCTATAGACTCTGGAGCAGTTCCTACAGATTGGGGGGTGGCAAATGTAACCCCACTATTTAAAATAATCTTTTCACTTGCGTGTAATTTATCACAGAACACGGGCAGCATGGGCATATCGAGAATGACGGGATAGTGTTGGGGTGGAGAAGTTATTCCTTCAAGTGGAAATCAGTGTAGTTTTGAAATGTGTTGAGAGTTTCTGCCTCTCCCCATTCAATCCTTCCCAACCTCTCTGCCGAGGCTCCTTCTCACTTTCTACCAGACAATTATTTGTGTTCGAGAGCGGGTGCAGAGGAGATTGAAATGAAACGGACAGGCAGTTAACTTCAACACTGAGAAATGTGAAGTGATGCACTTTGGACAATAAGTTGAGGAGAGAATCCATAAACCAACTGGGAAGAAGTTAAATCATGTGCAGATAAAGGGAAAGCTTTTATACCTCCATCAATCTGTGTCTCTCTCTTTTTCTCACTCTCTGTGTCTGTGTCTTCTGTCCATCTCTCCCTTTCTGGGAATCTGTGAAAAATATCCACAAATATCAGGCAGCCATTTGGCGTTTCTTCCCAGTGGCCATTTCGTGTGAACGCAGCACTGAGATATTTCTGACAGAGTTGTCTCTTCACCAAAGTAACGTTAGTATTTTAAATGTGACAGATACGCAGCTATGGAGACACAAACGAGGGCTGTATTCCCAGGAATTTTGGAGTGTCAGGGACAATTTGATCCAAGTTGTCAGGAGAATAATGGAAACTGATAGCACAGAGAGAGAGAAATGTTTCTTGCTGGTTATCCACCTCCTCCAGTCCCACCATCCTCCCATATCTGTTTTCCTTTCATTCTGGCTCCGTGACCATCCACAATTTGAATCGTTTCCCCATTGGGAGCTGTGTCTTCATCTGCGTGGGCTCTAACTCTGGAATTCCTTCCCTGAACATTTTACTCAAATACATCCATGGGATGTGGGCCTGGCTGGTTCTGCCAGCGTTTACTCCTCGTCCCTAATTGCTCATGAACTGAGTGGCTTGCGAGGCCATTTCAAACAGCATCTAAGAGTCAACCACATTGCTGTGAGGCTGGAGTCACATGTAGGCCCGAACAGGTAAGGACGGCAGATTTCCTTCCATAAAGGACTTGAGTGAAGCAGATTGGTTTTCTCCATTTTAACACCTCCTATTCCTCCAATTAAAATAGTCCATAAAAACCATCTGGCCAAACCTTTGGGACATGTGACCCTAAACTCTCCTGTGACTCGGGGTGAAATTTCTCACATTCAGGCTCCTGTGAAGCATCTTGGGATAATACTGTCCAAGGTGCTATATAAATGCATGTTGTTCCAGGAGAATATTGGAAACTGGTTGAACAATAGAATCCCAGTGCAGAAGGAGGCCATTCAGCCCATCGAGTCTGCACCGAATCTCTGACAGAGTACCTGAGCCAAACCCTTTCCGCTACCCATTCCCCATAGCCCCACACATTTCCATGGCCAATCCACCTAATCTAAACATCTTTGGATACTAAGGGGCAATTTAGCATGGCCAGTCCACCGAACCTCGACATCTTTGGACTGTGGGAGGAAACCGGAGCACCCGGAGGAAACCCATGCAGAATCGGGGAGAACGTGCAAATTCTACACAGACAGTCACCCAAGGCTGGAATTGAACCCGGGCCCCTGGCACTGTGAGGCAGCAGTGCTAACCACTGTGCCACCGTGCCTATGGGCGTTCCTCAGCTCTTCCTGTCCCACCATCCTCCGATATCTCTTTTCCTTTCATTCTGGCTCCCAGAAGAACCCCAATTTTAATAGTTTCACATTGTGAGTGAGACTGTGGGAGTTTTCTCTATCTGTGTGTGTGTGTCTGTGTGTGAGACTGTGCGTGCATCTGTGTGTGTGTGTGTCTGTGCATCACTGCGTTTGTTGTCAGTGAGTTTGTGTGTGTTTCACTATCTTCCTGTCTCTTAGTCCCCCAGTCCCAGAATCTGCTTCTCTTTACACAGATGCTGCCTGTCCTGCTCAGTATTCCGGCATTGACTATTTCACAATCTGAGGAGTTGTGAATGCTGCGATCATCAGCGAACATCTCACCTATGGAGGGAAGGTCAGTGATGGAGCAGCTGAAGATGGTTGGGGCCTCGGACACTCACCCTGAGGAACTCCTGCAGTGATGTCCCGGGACTGAGAGGATCGGCTTTGAGATAATCGGCACATTGGGGGAAAGCTTGGAAAGCAGAGGATGCTGATTTAAGGTAAATGGCGACAGCGGCAACATGAGGCAATATCTGTGGCTTTGGAGTGATCCTTGTTGTACCCCGCTATTAGCTGCTTACCCACCTGAATATCTCACTGTTACTCTCTGCATTACTATCTCATCCCTATCTCTCAGTGACTCTGCCTCTCTCCATCTCTCCGGGGAAATTATAATGGGGAGCAAAGAAATGGCAGAAGAATTGAACGTATACTTTGGTTCTGTCTTCACAAAAGAGGCACAGATAACCTGGCAGAAATGTTAGGGAACCAATGGTTTAGTGAGAGTGCGGAATTGAATTGAAGGAAATCAGTATTAGTAAGAAAATGGTGCTGGGGGAAGAAATGGGGTTAAAGGCTGACACAGCCCCAGGGCCTGATAATCTACATCCCAGAGTATTAAAGGAAGCGGCGCTGGAAATATTGGATGCATTGCTGGTCATCTTCCAAAATTCTATAGACTCTGGAGCAGTTCCTACAGATTGGGGGGTGGCAAATGTAACCCCACTATTTAAAATAATCTTTTCACTTGCGTGTAATTTATCACAGAACACGGGCAGCATGGGCTTATCGAGAATGATGGGATAGTGTTGGGGTGGAGAAGTTATTCCTTCAAGTGGGAATCAGTGTAGTTTTGAAATGTGTTGAGGGTTTCTGCCTCTCCCATTCAATCCTTCCCAACCTCTCTGTCGAGGCTCCTTCTCACTTTCTACCAGACAATTATTTGTGTTCGGGAGCGGGTGCAGAGGAGATTGAAATGAAATGGACAGGCAGTTAACTTCAACACTGAGAAATGTGAAGTGATGCACTTTGGACAATAAGTTGAGGAGAGAATCCATAAACCAACTGGGAAGAAGTTAAATCATGTGCAGGTAAAGGGAAACCTTTTATACCTCCATCAATCTGTGTCTCTCTCTTTTTCTCACTCTCTGTGTCTGTGTCTTCTGTCCATCTCTCCCTTTCTGGGAATCTGTGAAAAATATCCACAAATATCAGGCAGCCATTTGGCGTTTCTTCCCAGTGGCCATTTCGTGTGAACGCAGCACTGAGATATTTCTGACAGAGTTGTCTCTTCACCAAAGTAACGTTAGTATTTTAAATGTGACAGATACGCAGCTATGGAGACACAAACGAGGGCTGTATTCCCAGGAATTTTGGAGTGTCAGGGACAATTTGATCCAAGTTGTCAGGAGAATAATGGAAACTGATAGCACAGAGAGAGAGAAATGTTTCTTGCTGGTTATCCACCTCCTCCAGTCCCACCATCCTCCCATATCTGTTTTCCTTTCATTCTGGCTCCGTGACCATCCACAATTTGAATCGTTTCCCCATTGGGAGCTGTGTCTTCATCTGCGTGGGCTCTAACTCTGGAATTCCTTCCCTGAACATTTTACTCAAATACATCCATGGGATGTGGGCCTGGCTGGTTCTGCCAGCGTTTACTCCTCGTCCCTAATTGCTCATGAACTGAGTGGCTTGCGAGGCCATTTCAAACAGCATCTAAGAGTCAACCACATTGCTGTGAGGCTGGAGTCACATGTAGGCCCGAACAGGTAAGGACGGCAGATTTCCTTCCATAAAGGACATGAGTGAAGCAGATTGGTTTTCTCCATTTTAACACCTCCTTTTCCTCCAATTAAAATAGTCCATAAAAACCATCTGGCCAAACCTTTGGGACATGTGACCCTAAACTCTCCTGTGACTCGGGGTGAAATTTCTCACATTAAGGCTCCTGTGAAGCATCTTGGGATAATACTGTCCAAGGTGCTATATAAATGCAAGTTGTTGTTGTGTGTGTCAGAGTGTCAGCTTCTGTCCATGTCCAGGACGCTGCAGGTAACAGAGAATGATTTACTCTGGTCTGCGATTGTACATCTCGTGTGTGTCTCAGTGTCAGCTCTGAAACATGTACAGCACAATCTCATCCTGTTTCTGTGTCTCTCTGCCTCTGTATCTGTATCTCTCCCTCTCGCTCCATCTCTCTCCCCATGACTGAAACAAACTAGAGTTTAAATCCCACACTGGGATGCTGTTCAATTTGAGTTCAGTTTTCCCAGAAATAAAAATCCTCAATTAAAAATTCCTTTGACACAGCAGAGGGAACTTTTCTCAAAGTGAATTTGCGGCTGTCTTGAATTTGAACCCAAGTTTTCAATATGGGGGTGGCACAGTGATGCAGGGGTTAGCACTGCTTCCTCACAGTGCCAGGGACCCGCCTTCGATTCCCAGCATGGGTCACTTTCTGACTGGAGTTTGAACGTCCTTCCCGTGTTTGTGTGGGTTTCCTCCGGGTGCTCCGGTTTCATCCCACACTCCAAAGATAGAACAAAGAAAATTACAGCACGGGAACAGGTCTTTCAGCTCTCCAAGCCTGCACCGACCATGCTGCCTGACTGAACTAAAACCCCCTACCCTTCCAGGGACCATATCCCTCCATTCCCATCCTATTCATGTCTTTGTCAAGACGCCCTTGAAAAGTCACTATCGTATCCGTTTCCACTCCCTCCCCCGGCAACGAGTTCCAGGCACCCACCACCCTCTGTGTAAAAAAACTTTCCTCCCACATCTCCTTTAAACCTTGCCCCTCGCACCTTAATCCTCTGCCCCCGTTTAATAACTCTTCCACCCTGGGAAAAATCTTCTGACTATCCACTCTGTTCATGCCCCTCATAATCTGGCAGACTTCTATCAGGTGTACAGGTTAGGTGGATTGGCCAAGCTAAATTGTCCCTTAGTGTCAGGAGGATTAGCTGAGGTAAATGTATGGGATTATAGGGATGGGGCCTGGGTGGGATTGTGGTCAGTGCAGACTCGATGGGCCGAATGGCCTCCTGCACTGCAGGATTCAATGAACCCTGTTCTGTATTTGGTTTGGGATTGTTTGTTGAAAAGTGTAGTTGAAGTGTTACTCTGTAATGCTGGAATTTAGGCGACGGGATGATTGGATCAAACACTTCAAGATAATAAGGGGAATGGAGAGGACTGATAAAGAACAACTTTTCCTGCTGGTTGGGGAGTCCAGGACTTGGACTTGTGTCTCTCTCTCTCTGTGTCTCCCTCTCTGTCTCTCTCTCTCTCTCTCTCTGTCTCTCTCTCTCTCTGTGTGTCTCTCTCTCTCTGTGTCTCTCTCTCTCTGTGTCTTTCTGTCTCTCTGTGTCTGTCTCTCTGCGTCTCTCTCTGTGTGTCTCCCTCTCTGTGTGTCTCTCTCTGTGTGTCTCTCTCTCTGTGTCTCTCTCTGTGTGTCTCTCTCTGTGTGTCTCTCTCTGTGTGTCTCTCTCTCTGTGTGTCTCTCTCTGTGTGTCTCTCTGTGTGTGTCTCTCTGTGTGTGTCTCTCTGTGTGTGTCTCTCTCTGTGTGTGTCTCTCTCTGTGTGTGTCTCTCTCTGTGTGTGTCTCTCTCTGTGTGTGTCTCTCTCTGTGTGTGTCTCTCTCTGTGTGTCTCTCTCTGTGTGTCTCTCTCTGTGTGTCTCTCTCTGTGTGTCTCTCTCTGTGTGTCTCTCACTCTGCGTCTCTCTCTCTGTGTCTCTCCCTCTGTGTCTCGCTCTCTCTGTGTCTCGCTCCGGTTTCCTCCCACACTCCAAAGATGCGCGCGTTAGGTTGATTGGCCGTGATAAATTGCCCCTTAATGCCAGGGGGATTCGGATATTGTGAGTGAGACTGTGGGAGTGTTCTCTTTCTGTGTGTGTGTGTCTGTGTGTGAGACTGTGCGTGTACCTGTGTGTGTGTGTGTCTGTGTGTGTGACTGTGCATGTACCTGTGTGTGTGTGTGTCTGTGTGTGAGACTGTGCGTGTACCTGCGTGTGTGTGTGTGTGTGAGACTCTGCGTGTACCTGTGTGTGTGTGTCTGTGCATCAGTGCGTTTGTTGTCAGTGTGTTTGTGTGTGTTTCACTATCTTCCTGTCCCGCAGTCCCCCAGTCCCAGAATCTGCTTCTCTTTACACAGATGCTGCCTGTCCTGCTCAGTATTCCGGCATTGACTATTTCACAATCTGAGGAGTTGTGAATGCTGCGATCATCAGCGAACATCTCACCTATGGAGGGAAGGTCAGTGATGGAGCAGCTGAAGATGGTTGGGGCCTCGGACACTCACCCTGAGGAACTCCTGCAGTGATGTCCCGGGACTGAGAGGATCGGCTTTGAGATAATCGGCACATTGGGGGAAAGCTTGGAAAGCAGAGGATGCTGATTTAAGGTAAATGGTGACAGCGGCAACATGAGGCACTATCTGTGGCTTTGGAGTGATCCTTGTTGTACCCCACTATTAGCTGCTTACCCACCTGAATATCTCACTGTTACTCTCTGCATTACTATCTCATCCCTATCTCTCAGTGACTCTGCCTCTCTCCATCTCTCCGGGGAAATTATAATGGGGAGCAAAGAAATGGCAGAAGAATTGAACGTATACTTTGGTTCTGTCTTCACAAAAGAGGCACAGATAACCTGGCAGAAATGTAAGGGAACCAATGGTTTAGTGAGAGTGCGGAATTGAATTGAAGGAAATCAGTATTAGTAAGAAAATGGTGCTGGGGGAAGAAATGGGGTTAAAGGCTGACAAATCCCCAGGGCCTGATAATCTACATCCCAGAGTATTAAAGGAAGCGGCGCTGGAAATATTGGATGCATTGCTGGTCATCTTCCAAAATTCTATAGACTCTGGAGCAGTTCCTACAGATTGGGGGGTGGCAAATGTAACCCCACTATTTAAAATAATCTTTTCACTTGCGTGTAATTTATCACAGAACACGGGCAGCATGGGCTTATCGAGAATGACGGGATAGTGTTGGGGTGGAGAAGTTATTCCTTCAAGTGGAAATCAGTGTAGTTTTGAAATGTGTTGAGGGTTTCTGCCTCTCCCCATTCAATCCTTCCCAACCTAGCAGGAATCTGTGTGTCTCTCTCTGTATCTGAGCTGCTCTCTCTCTCTGTATCTGTGTGTGTCACTCTCTCTGTATCTGTGTCTCTCTGTATCTGTGTCTCTCTGTATCTGTCTGTCTCTGTATTCCTAAATTGGCTCTTAATGTCCAAAGATGTAATGGTTGGATGGATTGGCCATGGTAAATTGCCCCAGAGATGGAGAGACAGGGACACAGGGGAGCCCGAAACGCTACAGAAACAGGAGACAGGTTTGAAAATGGAGGAGTGTTTCTTATCCATCTATAAGAATAATCCACTCTGACAGCAGTTCCATTTCACACTCTCTGCTCAGTCCTGTGTTGGGGGGGGCGGTGTTTAGTGTGGGATCAGTGTTTGCTTTTCTCAAACCGCAGTGATATTCCCAACAAGGGCAAGAGGTTTCAGTGTTTAAAAATGTAAAGATTACAAAACAAAACCAGACAGAGAGTGATGAGGCCTCACACCTTCAATGTAGTGATTCCCCCAATCTTTCCTTTTGGAAATTGCTTCCTTCGTCTGTCTGAATTATTGGAGACGTCGACATCACTGAAACAATACAATCTCTCGGGACAATCACTGTAAACAGCTTCTGGAAACAAATTAACACTTTAATCACCCAAAAAGCTGAATGTCCATTCAAACACCTCCCTCCCCATATCCTTGTAAATGCAAAGATAACTCCCATTTCCCCAAAGCAGGAAGATATGAAATGGAATCATCTTAACCTCTCTATCAAAGATAGAAAGTTTCTTTTCTGTAAAGTTTATTTATTAGTTTCACAAGTAGGCTTACATTAACAATGCAATGAAGTTAGTGTGAAAATCCCCTAGTCGCCGCACTCCGGGGCCTGTTCGGGTACACTGAGGGAGGATTTAGCACGGCCAATGCACCCAACCAACACGTCTTTCAGACTGTGGGAGGAAACCGGAGCACCCGGAGGAAACCCACGCAGACACGGGGAGAATGTGCAAACTCCACACAGACAGTGACCCAAGCCGGGAATCGAACCTGGGTCCCTGGCGCTGTGTGGTAATTGTGCTAACCACTGTGCCACCGTGCCAGCATCTATACATAGACACACATAGATATATGGAGACACACACACAGATATGCTGCGATATATACAGAGGCAGATATTCTCAGATACTCAGAAATATATAGAAAGACACAGAGACAGGCACACACAAATACACAGGGAGAGGGAGAGAGAGAAACACAGTAAGACAGATAGATACATAGAAAGACTCACACACACATATAGATGTACAGACCAACATACAGAGAGAGGTGGTGATGGAGGGTGAGGAGAGAAGGTAGAGAGACAGAGGGAGGGAGAGGGTAAGTGACTAAGGGAGAGAGACAGCAAAACACATGCACAGATATATTCAGAGAGAGAGTGAGCGACAGAGAGACACACACAGATCTATTCAGAGAGAGTCAGAGAGCGTCAGAGAGATAGAGAGACATACATGAAGATACAAAGAGATATAAAGAGAGAGAGACAGGATGATGTGTAGGTTAGGTGGATTGCCATGCTAAATTGCCCCTTAGATTGCAAAAATGTGAAGCTTTGGTCGTGCTAAATCATCCCTTAGTGTCCAAATATCTGCATGTTAGTTGGTTTGGCCATGCTAAATTGCCCCTTAGTATTCAACGGTGTGCATGTTGGGTGGATTGGCCATGTTAAATTGTTCCTCCGAGTCCAATGATGAGTAGGTCAGGTGGATTGCCCATGGTAAATTGCCCCTTAGTGTCCAAAAATGTGAAGATTTGGTGAATTGACCATGCTACGTTGCCACTTAGTGCCCAAAGATGAATAGGTTAGGTGGATTGGCCGTGCTAAATTGACACCAACTGTGGAAGTTTCCCATCCCGCCCACCTTGGGAATTGTAACAGGCAGGGCAGGACCATGCAAAGGTCTCTCATAGAATCCCTACAGTGCAGAAGGAGGCCATTCCGCCCATCGATTCTGCACTGACTCTCCGAAAGAGCAGCCTATCCAGGCCCTCCCCTCCACCCTATCCTGTCCCCTCCACCCTATCCCCATAACCCCGTGTATTCACCATGACTAAATCACCTCAGCCACGCTCGCCCCAAGACTGGAAAATCCCGCCCCTAGTGTCCAAAGATGCAAAGGTTAGGTGGATTGGCCATGCCAAAATGATCTCTTCCTGTCCAAAGGTGGGCTATGTGTTCCCGTATTTAGTAAGGGTTTAAGATGATGAGATAGAAAGTTTGCCACAGTGCACACAAACAGGCAGCATTGGCAGCATTGTAGCTGGAAGCTTCAAATGACAAACAAATCTTCATGTCTGAAGTCAATGGATCAAAGAGTGAAAGATGGATTTCATTGGAGACAATTGTGTGGTCACCCACTTTAAAAAGGATAGAACAGATTGCTTTATGAATGGGGAAAAGCTGGAAAGAGTGGAGGCCCAAAGAGACTTGGGGCGGTCACATCAACATAGAAAATAGGAGGAGGCCATTCAGCCCTTCGAGCCTGACCCACCATTCAACACTATCATGGCCGATCCTCTGTCTCAATGCCATACACCAGCGCTCTCCCCATACACCTCGACACCTTTAGAGTCTAGAAGTCTATCTATTTCCTTCTTAAATATATTCAGTGACTTGGTCTCCACAGCTTTCTGTGGGAGAGAATTCCACAGGTTCACCACCCTCTGGGTGAAGAGGTTTCCCCTCATCTCAGTCCCAAATGGCCTCCACCGTAGCCTGAGACTGTGACCCCTTGTTCCAGACACCCCCAGCCGGAGGAAACAATATCCCTGTATCCAGCCTGTCCAGCACTGTCAGAATTTTATACCTTTCAATTAGATCCCCGCTCACTCTTCTACATTCCAGTGAATACAGGCCCAGCCGACCCAATCTCCCCTCAGACATCAATGCTGCCATCCCAGGAATCAGTCTGGTGAACATTCACTGCTCTCCCTCTGTGGCAAGTACATCCTTCCTCAGATAAGGAGAGGAACTGTACACAAGACTCCAGGTGTGGTCTCACCGAGGCTCTGTCCAGCTGCAGTAAGACATCCTTGCTCTTCTACTCCAATCCTCTTGCAATGAAGGACAACATGGGTGTCACAGTGGTTAGCTCTGCTGCCTCACAGTGCAACGGACCCGGGTTCAATTTTGGTCTCGGGTGACTGTCTGTGTGGAGTTTGCACGTTCTCCCCGTGTCTGCGTGGGTTTCCTCCGGGTGCTCCGGTTTCCGCCCACAGTCCAAAGATGCGCGCGTTAGGTTGATTGGCCGTTACAAATTGCCCTTTAATGCCAGGGAGATTACGATATTGTGAGTGAGACTGTGGGACTGTTCTCTATATGTGTGTGAGTGTGTGTGTGAGACTGTGCGTGTATCTATGTGTGTGTGTGTGTGTGTGTGTGTGAGACTGTGCGTGTATCTATGTGTGTGTGTGTGAGAGACTGTGCGTGTATCTATGTGTGTGCATCACTGCGTTTGTGTGTGTTTCACTATCTTCCTGTCTCTCAGTCCCCCAGTCCCAGAATCTGCTTCTCTTTACACAGATGCTGCCTGTCCTGCTCAGTATTCCGGCATTGACTATTTCACAATCTGAGGAGTTGTGAATGCTGCGATCATCAGCGAACATCTCACCTATGGAGGGAAGGTCAGTGATGGAGCAGCTGAAGATGGTTGGGGCCTCGGACACTCACCCTGAGGAACTCCTGCAGTGATGTCCCGGGACTGAGAGGATCGGCTTTGAGATAATCGGCACATTGGGGGAAAGCTTGGAAAGCAGAGGATGCTGATTTAAGGTAAATGGCGACAGCGGCAACATGAGGCAATATCTGTGGCTTTGGAGTGATCCTTGTTGTACCCCACTATTAGCTGCTTACCCACCTGAATATCTCACTGTTACTCTCTGCATTACTATCTCATCCCTATCTCTCAGTGACTCTGCCTCTCTCCATCTCTCTGGGGAAATTATAATGGGGAGCAAAGAAATGGCAGAAGAATTGAACGTATACTTTGGTTCTGTCTTCACAAAAGAGGCACAGATAACCTGGCAGAAATGTTAGGGAACCAATGGTTTAGTGAGAGTGCGGAATTGAATTGAAGGAAATCAGTATTAGTAAGAAAATGGTGCTGGGGGAATGAATGGGGTTAAAGGCTGACAAATCCCCAGGGCCTGATAATCTACATCCCAGAGTATTAAAGGAAGCGGCGCTGGAAATATTGGATGCATTGCTGGTCATCTTCCAAAATTCTATAGACTCTGGAGCAGTTCCTACAGATTGGGGGGTGGCAAATGTAACCCCACTATTTAAAATAATCTTTTCACTTGCGTGTAATTTATCACAGAACACGGGCAGCATGGGCTTATCGAGAATGACGGGATAGTGTTGGGGTGGAGAAGTTATTCCTTCAAGTGGAAATCAGTGTAGTTTTGAAATGTGTTGAGGGTTTCTGCCTCTCCCCATTCAATCCTTCCCAACCACTCTATCGAGCTCCTTCTCACTTTCTACAGACAATTATTTGTGTTCGAGAGCGGGTGCAGAGGAGATTGAAATGAAATGGACAGGCAGTTAACTTCAACACTGAGAAATGTGAAGTGATGCACTTTGGACAATAAGTTGAGGAGAGAATCCATAAACCAACTGGGAAGAAGTTAAATCATGTGCAGGTAAAGGGAAACCATTTATACCTCCATCAATCTGTGTCTCTCTCTTTTTCTCACTCTCTGTGTCTGTGTCTTCTGTCCATCTCTCCCTTTCTGGGAATATCTGAAAAATATCCACAAATATCAGGCAGCCATTTGGCGTTTCTTCCCAGTGGCCATTTTGTGTGAACGCAGCACTGAGATATTTCTGACAGAGTTGTCTCTTCACCAAAGTAACGTTAGTATTTTAAATGTGACAGATACGCAGCTATGGAGACACAAACGAGGGCTGTATTCCCAGGAATTTTGGAGTGTCAGGGATAATTTGATCCAAGTTGTCAGGAGAATAATGGAAACTGATAGCACAGAGAGAGAGAAATGTTTCTTGCTGGTTATCCACCTCCTCCAGTCCCACCATCCTCCCATATCTATTTTCCTTTCATTCTGGCTCCGTGACCATCCACAATTTGAATCGTTTCACCATTGGGAGCTGTGTCTTCATCTGCGTGGGCTCCAACTCTGGAATTCCTTCCCTGAACGTTTTACTCAAATACATCCATGGGATGTGGGCCTGGCTGGTTCTGCCAGCGTTTACTCCTCGTCCCTAATTGCTCATGAACTGAGTGGCTTGCTAGGCCATTTCAAACAGCATCTAAGAGTCAACCACATTGCTGTGAGGCTGGAGTCACATGTAGGCCCGACCAGGTAAGGATGGCAGATTTCCTTCCATAAAGGACATGAGTGAAGCAGATTGGTTTTCTCCATTTTAACAACTCCTTTTCCTCCAATTAAAATAGTCCATAAAAACCATCTGGCCAAACCTTTGGGACATGTGACCCGAAACTCTCCTGTGACTCGGGGTGAAATTTCTCACATTCAGGCTCCTGTGAAGCATCTTGGGATAATACTGTCCAAGGTGCTATATAAATGCATGTTGTTCCAGGAGAATATTGGAAACTGGTTGAACCATAGAATCCCAGTGCAGAAGGAGGCCATTCAGCCCATCGAGTCTGCACCGAATCTCTGACAGAGTACCTGAGCCAAACCCTTTCCGCTACCCATTCCCCATAGCCCCACACATTTACCATGGCCAATCCACCTAATCTAAACATCTTTGGATACTAAGGGGCAATTTTGCATGGCCAGTCCACCTAACCTCGACATCTTTGGACTGTGGGAGGAAACCGGAGCACCCGGAGGAAACCCATGCAGAATCGGGGAGAACGTGCAAATTCTACACAGACAGTCACCCAAGGCTGGAATTGAACCCGGGCCCCTGGCACTGTGAGGCAGCAGTGCTAACCACTGTGCCACCGTGCCTATGGGCCTTCCTCAGCTCTTCCTGTCCCACCATCCTCCGATATCTGTTTTCCTTTCATTCTGGCTCCCAGAAGAACCCCAATTTTAATAGTTTCACATTGTGAGTGAGACTGTGGGAGTTTTCTCTATCTGTGTGTGTGTGTCGGTGTGTGAGACTGTGCGTGCATCTGTGTGTGTGTGTGTGTCTGTGCATCACTGCGTTTGTTGTCAGTGAGTTTGTGTGTGTTTCACTATCTTCCTGTCTCTCAGTCCCCCAGTCCCAGAATCTGCTTCTCTTTACACAGATGCTGCCTGTCCTGCTCAGTATTCCGGCATTGACTATTTCACAATCTGAGGAGTTGTGAATGCTGCGATCATCAGCGAACATCTCACCTATGGAGGGAAGGTCAGTGATGGAGCAGCTGAAGATGGTTGGGGCCTCGGACACTCACCCTGAGGAACTCCTGCAGTGATGTCCCGGGACTGAGAGGATCAGCTTTGAGATAATTGGCACATTGGGGGAAAGCTTGGAAAGCAGAGGATGCTGATTTAAGGTAAATGGCGACAGCGGCAACATGAGGCAATATCTGTGGCTTTGGAGTGATCCTTGTTGTACCCCACTATTAGCTGCTGACCCACCTGAATATCTCACTGTTACTCTCTGCATTACTATCTCATCCCTATCTCTCAGTGACTCTGCCTCTCTCCATCTCTCCGGGGAAATTATAATGGGGAGCAAAGAAATAGCAGAAGAATTGAACATATACTTTGGTTCTGTCTTCACAAAAGAGGCACAGATAACCTGGCAGAAATGTTAGGGAACCAATGGTTTAGTGAGAGTGTGGAATTGAATTGAAGGAAATCAGTATTAGTAAGAAAATGGTGCTGGGGGATTGAATGGGGTTAAAGGCTGACAAATCCCCAGGGCCTGATAATCTACATCCCAGAGTATTAAAGGAAGCGGCGCTGGAAATATTGGATGCATTGCTGGTCATCTTCCAAAATTCTATAGACTCTGGAGCAGTTCCTACAGATTGGGGGGTGGCAAATGTAACCCCACTATTTAAAATAATCTTTTCACTTGCGTGTAATTTATCACAGAACACGGGCAGCATGGGCTTATCGAGAATGACGGGATAGCGTTGGGGTGGAGAAGTTATTCCTTCAAGTGGAAATCAGTGTAGTTTTGAAATGTGTTGAGGGTTTCTGCCTCTCCCCATTCAATCCTTCCCAACCTAGCAGGAATCTGTGTGTCTCTCTCTGTATCTGAGCTGCTCTCTCTCTCTGTATCTGTGTGTGTCTCTCTCTCTGTTTCTGTGTCTCTCTGTATCTGTGTCTCTCTGTATCTGTGTCTCTCTGTATCTGTGTGTCTCTGTATTCCTAAATTGGCTCTTAATGTCCAAAGATGTAATGGTTGGATGGATTGGCCATGCTAAATTGCCCCAGAGATGGAGAGACAGGGACACAGGGGAGCCCGAAACGCTACAGAAACGGGGGACAGGTTTGAAAATGGAGGAGTGTTTCTTATCCATCTATAAGAATAATCCACTCTGACAGCAGTTCCATTTCACACTCTCTGCTCAGTCCTGTGTTGGGGGGGGAGGTGTTTAGTGTGGGATCAGTGTTTGGTTTTCTCAAACCGCAGTGATATTCCCAACAAGGGCAAGAGGTTTCAGTGTTTAAAAATGTAAAGATTACAAAACAAAACCAGACAGAGAGTGATGAGGCCTCACACCTTCAATGTAGTGATTCCCCCAATCTTTCCTTTTGTAAATTGCTTCCTTCGTCTGTCTGAAGTATTGGAGACGTCGACATCACTGAAACAATACAATCTCTCGGGACAATCACTGTAAACAGCTTCTGGAAACAAATTAACACTTTAATCACCCAAAAAGCTGAATGTCCATTCAAACACCTCCCTCCCCATATCCTTGTCAATGCAAAGATAACTCCCATTTCCCCAAAGCAGGAAGATATGAAATGGAATCATCTTAACCTCTCTATCAAAGATAGAAAGTTTCTTTTCTGTAAAGTTTATTTATTAGTGTCACAAGTAGGCTTACATTAACAATGCAATGAAGTTAGTGTGAAAATCCCCTAGTTGCCACACTCCGGGGCCTGTTCGGGTACACTGAGGGAGGATTTAGCACGGCCAATGCACCCAACCAACACGTCTTTCAGACTGTGGGAGGAAACCAGAGCACTCGGAGGAAACCCACGCAGACACGGGGAGAATGTGCAGACTCCACACAGACGGTGACCCAAGCCGGGAATCGAACCTGGGTCCCTGGCGCTGTGTGGTAATTGTGCTAACCACTGTGCCACCGTGCCAGCATCTATACATAGACACACATAGATATATGGAGACACACACACAGATATGCTGCGATATATACAGAGGCAGATATTCTCAGATACTCAGAAATATATAGAAAGACACACAGACAGGCACACACAAATACACAGGGAGAGGGAGAGAGAGAAACACAGTAAGACAGATAGATACATAGAAAGACTCACACACACATATAGATGTACAGACCAACATACAGAGAGAGGTGGTGATGGAGGGTGAGGAGAGAAGGTAGAGAGACAGAGGGAGGGAGAGGGTAAGTGACTAAGGGAGAGAGACAGCAAAACACATGCACAGATATATCCAGAGAGAGAGTGAGCGACAGAGAGACACACACAGATCTATTCAGAGAGAGTCAGAGAGCGTCAGAGAGATAGAGAGACATACATGAAGATACAAAGAGATATAAAGAGAGAGAGACAGGATGATGTGTAGGTTAGGTGGATTGCCATGCTAAATTGCCCCTTAGATTGCAAAAATGTGAAGCTTTGGTCATGCTAAATCATCCCTTAGTGTCCAAATATCTGCATGTTAGTTGGTTTGGCCATGTTAAATTGCCCCTTAGTATTCAACGGTGTGCATGTTGGGTGGATTGGCCATGTTAAATTGTTCCTCCGTGTCCAATGATGAGTAGGTTAGGTGGATTGCCCATGGTAAATTGCCCCTTAGTGTCCAAAAATGTGAAGATTTGGTGAATTGACCATGCTACGTTGCCACTTAGTGCCCAAAGATGAATAGGTTAGGTGGATTGGCCGTGCTAAATTGACACCAACTGTGGAGGTTTCCCATCCCGCCCACCTTGGGAATTGTAACAGGCAGGGCAGGACCATGCAAAAGTCTCTCATAGAATCCCTACAGTGCAGAAGGAGGCCATTCCGCCCATCGATTCTGCACTGACTCTCCGAAAGAGCAGCCTATCCAGGCCCTCCCCTCCACCCTATCCTGTCCCCTCCACCCTATCCCCATAACCCCGTGTATTCACCACGACTAAATCACCTCAGCCACGCTCGCCCCAAGACTGGAAAATCCCGGCCCCTAGTGTCCAAAGATGCGAAGGTTAGGTTGATTGGCCATGCCAAAATGATCTCTTCCTGACTAGGAGATTACAGGGACTGGGAACGTCCGACATGTGGAGTTTTTTCAAGGAGCAGCTACTGCGAGTCTGTGATAGGTATGTCCCTGTCAGGCAAGGAGGAATTGGTAGGGCTAGGGAACCGTGGTGCACCAAAAAAGTTTCTTTGTTGGTTAAAAAGAAAAAGGAGGCTTATGTTCGGATGAGACGTGAGCACTCGGGTAGTGCACTAGAAAGCTTTAGATTGGCTAAGAGGGAGTTGAAGAGCGAGCTTAGAAGGGCTAAAAGGGGACATGAGAAGACTTTGGCGGATAGGGTTAAAGAGAATCCTAAGGCGTTCTATAGGTATGTCAAGAACAGAAGGTTGGTTAGGGCAAGTTTAGGGCCAGTTATAGATGGCAGAGGGAAGTTATGTGTGGAACCGGAGGAGATTGGTGAAGCATTGAACCAATATTTCTCTTCGGTGTTCACGCAAGGGGACATGAATATAGCTGAGGAGGACACTGGGTTGCAAGGGAGTAGAATAGACAGTATTACAGTTGATAAGGAGGATGTGCAGGATATTCTGGAGGGTCTGAAAATAGATAAATCCCCTGGTCCGGATGGGATTTATCCAAGGATTCTCTGGGAGGCAAGAGAAGTGATTGCAGAGCCTCTGGCTCTGATCTTCAGGTCGTCGTTGGCCTCTGGTATAGTACCAGAAGATTGGAGGTTAGCGAATGTTGTCCCATTGTTTAAGAAGGGGAACAGAGACTTCCCCGGGAATTATAGACCGGTGAGTCTCACTTCTGTTGTCGGCAAGATGTTGGAAAAAATTATAAGGGATAGGATTTATAGTTATTTGGAGAGTAATGAATTGATAGGTGATAGTCAGCATGGTTTTGTGGCAGGTAGGTCGTGCCTTACTAACCTTATTGAGTTTTTTGAGAAAGTGACCAAGGAGGTGGATGGGGGCAAGGCAGTGGACGTGGTATATATGGATTTTAGTAAGGCGTTTGATAAGGTTCACCATGGTAGGCTTCTGCAGAAAATGCAGATGTATGGGATTGGGGGTGATCTAGGAAATTGGATCAGGAATTGGCTAGCGGATAGGAAACAGAGGGTGGTGGTTGATAGTAAATATTCATCATGGAGTGCGGTTACAAGTGGTGTACCTCAGGGATCTGTTTTGGGGCCACTGCTGTTTGTAATATTTATTAATGATCTGGATGAGGGTATAGTTGGGTGGATTAGCAAATTTGCTGATGACACCAAAGTCGGTGGTGTGGTAGACAGTGAGGAAGGGTGTCGTAGTTTGCAGGAAGACTTAGACAGGTTGCAAAGTTGGGCCGAGAGGTGGCGGATGGAGTTTAATGCGGAGAAGTGTGAGGTAATTCACTTTGGTAGGAATAACAGATGTGTTGAGTATAGGGCTAACGGGAGGACTTTGAATAGTGTGGAGGAGCAGAGGGATCTAGGTGTATGTGTGCATAGATCCCTGAAAGTTGGGAATCAAGTAGATAAGGTTGTTAAGAAGGCATATGGTGTCTTGGCGTTTATTGGTAGGGGGATTGAATTTAGGAGTCGTAGCGTTATGTTGCAACTGTACACAACTCTGGTGCGGCCGCACTTGGAGTACTGTGTGCAGTTCTGGTCCCCACATTACAGGAAGGATGTGGAGGCTCTGGAGAGGGTGCAGAGGAGGTTTACCAGGATGTTGCCTGGTATGGAGGGGAGATCCTATGAGGAGAGGCTGAGGGATTTGGGATTGTTTTCGCTGGAAAGGCGGCGGCTAAGAGGGGATCTTATTGAAACATATAAGATGATTAGAGGTTTAGATAGGGTGGAAAGTGATAGCCTTTTTCCTCTGATGGAGAAATCCAGCACGAGGGGGCATGGCTTTAAATTGAGGGGGGGTAGTTATAGAACCGATGTCAGGGGTAGGTTCTTTACCCAGAGGGTGGTGAGGGATTGGAATGCCCTGCCAGCATCAGTAGTAAATGCGCCTAGTTTGGGGGCGTTTAAGGGATCCGTAGATAGGTTCATGGACGAAAAGAAATTGGTTTAGGTTGGAGGGTCACAGTTTTTTTTTTAACTGGTCGGTGCAACATCGTGGGCCGAAGGGCCTGTTCTGCGCTGTAATGTTCTATGTTCTATGTTCTAAAGGTGGGCTATGTGTTCCCGTATTTAGTAAGGGTTTAAGATGATGAGATAGAAAGTTTTCCACAGTGCACACAAACAGGCAGCATTGGCAGCATTGTAGCTGGAAGCTTCAAATGACAAACAAATCTTCATGTCTGAAGTCAACGGATCAAAGAGTGAAAGATGGATTTCATTGTAGACAATTGTGTGGTCACCCACTTTAAAAAGGATAGAACAGATTGCTTTATGAATGGGGAAAGGCTGGAAAGAGTGGAGGCCCAAAGAGACTTGGGGCGGTCACATCAACATAGAAAATAGGAGGAGGCCATTCAGCCCTTCGAGCCTGACCCACCATTCAACACTATCATGGCCGATCCTCTGTCTCAATGCCATACCCCAGCGCTCTCCCCATACACCTCGACACCTTTAGAGTCTAGAAATCTATCTCTTTCCTTCTTAACTATATTCAGTGACTTGGTCTCCACAGCTTTCTGTGGGAGAGAATTCCACAGGTTCACCACCCTCTGAGTGAAGAGGTTTCCCCTCATCTCAGTCCCAAATGGCCTCCCCCGTATCCTGAGACTGTGACCCCTTGTTCCAGACACCCCCAGCCGGAGGAAACAATATCCCTGTATCCAGCCTGTCCAGCACTGTCAGAATTTTATACCTTTCAATTAGATCCCCGCTCACTCTTCTACATTCCAGTGAATACAGGCCCAGCCGACCCAATCTCCCCTCAGACATCAATGCTGCCATCCCAGGAATCAGTCTGGTGAACATTCACTGCTCTCCCTCTGTGGCAAGTACATCCTTCCTCAGATAAGGAGAGGAACACTGTACACAAGACTCCAGGTGTGGTCTCACCGAGGCTCTGTCCAGCTGCAGTAAGACATCCTTGCTCTTCTACTCCAATCCTCTTGCAATGAAGGCCAACATGGGTGGCACAGTGGTTAGCTCTGCTGCCTCACAGTGCAACGGACCTGGGTACAATTCTGGTCTCGGGTCACTGTCTGTGTGGAGTTTGCACGTTCTCCCCGTGTCTGCGTGGGTTTCCTCCGGGTGCTCCGGTTTCCTCCCACACTCCAAAGATGCGCGCGTTAGGTTGATTGGCCATGACAAATTGCCCCTTAATGCCAGGGGGATTAGGATATTGTGAGTGAGACTGTGGGAGTGTTCTCTATATGTGTGTCTGTGTGTGAGACTGTGCGTGTATCTATGTGTGTGTGTGTGAGACTGTGCGTGTATCTATGTGTGTGCATCACTGCGTTTGTGTGTGTTTCACTATCTTCCAGTCTCTCAGTCCCCCAGTCCCAGAATCTGCTTCTCTTTACACAGATGCTGCCTGTCCTGCTCAGTATTCCGGCATTGACTATTTCACAATCTGAGGAGTTGTGAATGCTGCGATCATCAGCGAACATCTCACCTATGGAGGGAAGGTCAGTGATGGAGCAGCTGAAGATGGTTGGGGCCTCGGACACTCACCCTGAGGAACTCCTGCAGTGATGTCCCGGGACTGAGAGGATCGGCTTTGAGATAATCGGCACATTGGGGGAAAGCTTGGAAAGCAGAGGATGCTGATTTAAGGTAAATGGCGACAGCGGCAACATGAGGCAATATCTGTGGCTTTGGAGTGATCCTTGTTGTACCCCACTATTAGCTGCTTACCCACCTGAATATCTCACTGTTACTCTCTGCATTACTATCTCATCCCTATCTCTCAGTGACTCTGCCTCTCTCCATCTCTCCGGGGAAATTATAATGGGGAGCAAAGAAATAGCAGAAGAATTGAACATATACTTTGGTTCTGTCTTCACAAAAGAGGCACAGATAACCTGGCAGAAATGTTAGGGAACCAATGGTTTAGTGAGAGTGCGGAATTGAATTGAAGGAAATCAGTATTAGTAAGAAAATGGTGCTGGGGAATTGAATGGGGTTAAAGGCTGACAAATCCCCAGGGCCTGATAATCTACATCCCAGAGTATTAAAGGAAGCGGCGCTGGAAATATTGGATGCATTGCTGGTCATCTTCCAAAATTCTATAGACTCTGGAGCAATTCCTACAGATTGTGGGGTGGCAAATGTAACCCCACTATTTAAAATAATCTTTTCACTTGCGTGTAATTTATCACAGAACACGGGCAGCATGGGCTTATCGAGAATGACGGGATAGTGTTGGGGTGGAGAAGTTATTCCTTCAAGTGGAAATCAGTGTAGTTTTGAAATGTGTTGAGGGTTTCTGCCTCTCCCCATTCAATCCTTCTTCACCCTGTCAACATTGTTCATCATTCTGAACACCTCGATAAGGTCACCTCTTAATCTTCTCTGCTCCAAGGAGAATAAGGCCAATTTCTCTCATCTTTCCTTGGATCTAAAATTTCTCATTCCTGGAATCATTCGAGTGAATCTCCTTTGCACTCTCTCTCTGTCTCTCTCTGCCTCTCTCAAGGACTTTAATGAACTTCCTTAAATATGGTGCCCAGAACTGATCACAGTGCTCCGAATGTGATCTGTCCAATGATTTGTAGAGGTGTAGCATCACTTCCTTGCTTTTATACTCTATGCCTCTCTTTATAAACCCAAGGATCCTATCAGGCTTCTTAACAACTGTTTCATCTTGCCTGGCCACCTTCAGAGAATGAATCACTTGAAACCCAAGACCCATCTGCTCCTGTAGTCCCCTCAACGTTGTACCATTGAGTCTGTATCGTCTCCCCATGTTTCTTCCACCTAAATGCATTCCCTCCCATTTCGCTGCATTGAAATTCATCTGCCAGGTGTCTGCCCATTTGGCCAACTTGTCCATGTCCCTCTGAAGTCGCTCAGTGTCATCCTCACAATTCACTCTTCTCCCGAGCTCAGCATCATCTGCAAATTTGGAGATTGTGCGTTCAACCGCCGTCGCTAAGCTGTTAATATAAATCAGAAAAGGCAAGGATCCCAACACTGATCCCTGGGGAACACCACTTTCAACTCGTCTCCAGTCTGAGAAATGCCCATCTCTACCTCCCCTCTGTTTCCTATCTCTTACCAAACTTCTAATCCATGCTGCCAAGGACTCATCCATCCCAAATATTTCTAATTTGCTGATTTGCATGTTAGTGGAGCGGTGTAAGAGGCATGCGGAACGCTTGCCTTTTTCAGTCGAGGCATAGATTACAAAAGCAGGGTAGTCATGTTGGAGCTGTATAAAACTTTGGTGAGGCCACAGCTGGAGGACTGTGTGCGGTTCTGGTCGCCACATTATAGGAAGGGTGTGAATGCACTGGACAGGATGCAGAGGAGATTCACCAGGATGCATCTGAGCTGGAGTGTTTCAGCTATGAAGAGAGCTATGGGCCACACGGTGGCACAGTTGTTATCACTGCTGCATCACAGCGCCAAGGACCCAGGTTCGATTCCCGGCTTAGGTCACTGTCTGTGTGGAGTCTGCACCTTCTCTCCGTGTCTGCGTGCCTTTCCTCTGGGTGCTGCGGTTTCCTCCCACAGTGTGAATGATGTGCTGGTTAGGGTGCATTGGCCGTGGTAAATTTTCTCTCAGTGTAACCGAACACCAGAGTGTGGCATCTGGGGAATTATCACAGTAACTTCACAGTGTTAATGCAAGCCTACTTGTGACACTAATAAACAAAATTAAAAATGAGATGTTGAGTAGGCTTGTGTTGTATTCATTGGAGCAGAGAAGACTGGGGGGGCGACCTGATTGAGGTGGACAAGATTATGAGAGACATGAAGAGTGTGGATCGGGAGCAGCTGTTCCCCTTAGTTGAAGGGTCAGTCACGAGGGGACATAGGTTCAAGGTGAGGGGCAGGAGGTTTGGGGGGGATGTGAGGAAAAATCTGTTTTACCCACAGGGTGGTGCCAGTCTGGAATGCGCTGCCTGGGAGGTTGGCAGAGGCAAGTTGCCTCACATCCTTTAAAAAGTAGCTGGATCAGCACTTGGCACATCATCACATTCAGGGCTATGGGCCAAGTGCTGGTAAATGGGGTGAGGTCGGTATGTTAGGTGGTCCTCACGTGTCGGTGCAGACTCGATGGGCCGAAGGGTCTCTTCTGCACTGTATGGATCTGTGATGAGGAAATGTTTTTAACGTAGTGACTGCTGGTATCTGGAATGTTCTGCCTTGATTCGCTGTAAGGATTCGCATTCCAACCATTATCCATGTAAATTGAGTCTGTGTCTTTATCTGCCCTGTTTGTGAACAGAATTCCCACTCACCTGAAGAAGGGGCTTGGAGCTCCGAAAGCTTGTGTGGCTTTTGCTAGCAAATAAAGCTGTTGGACTTTAAGCTGGTGTTGTTAAACTTCTTACTGTGTTTACCCCAGTCCAACGCCGGCATCTCCACATCATGTTCTGCCTGAGTCAGAGGTGGGAGAAGATTCCATCAAGAGGAAATTGAATGGGAAGCTGAAGGGAAAATATTGACAGGGTTACGGGGAGAGGGTGGAGGATTGGGAATAGTGAAACTGCTCTTGCAGTGTGTCGATCCAGGCTTGACGGGCTGAATGGCCTCCTGTGCTGTCCCCATTCTATGATTCACACACAAGTTAACTTCTCAGTGTCTATTAGGCCCCACTCGTTCCTCCATGATCAGTTCCAGCATTTCAAGTTCAGATCCCAGTACCTTTTAGTTGGGGCATTGAGGAGTAAAACAGAAATAGGAATGAGAGTGTCGGTGCGCTTATGTTTTTGTATTTCTATGTGTGTGTGTGTGTGTGTGAGAGAGAGAGAGACAGTTTCTAAGTGTGTGCAAGTGTCTATTTCAATGTGTGTTTCTGTGTGTGTGTGATTGTGTTTCTCTGCGTGTGTCTGTGAGTGAGTGTGTGTCTGTGTGTGTGTCTCTCTCTGTGTCTTTGTGCATGTGTGTCTGTGAGTGTGTGTTTGTGTCTCTCTGCGTGTGTGCATGTGTGTCCGTGAGTGTCTTTGTGTCTCTCTGTGTGTGTGTCCGTGAGTGTCTGTGTGTCTCTCTCTTTGTCAGTGTGTGTGTGTCTATGAGTGTGTGTGTGTGTCTGTATCTCTGTGAGTGCGTGTGTGTGTGTGTGTGTTTGTCATGATCTGTTTGAGTGGGGGAGCAGGCTCGATGGGTCAAATGGCCTCTAACTCTAAGGGCGGCATGGTAGCACAGTGGTTAGCACTGCTGCTTCACAGCTCCAGGGTCCCGGGTTCGATTCCCAGCTCGGGTCACTGTCTGTGTGGAGTTTGCACATTCTCCTCGTGTCTGCGTGGGTTTCCTCCGGGTGCTCCGGTTTCCTCCCACAGTCCAAAGATGTGCGGGCTAGGTTGATTGGCCAGGTTAAAAAAAATTGCCCCTTAGAGTCCTGGGATGCGGAGGTTAGAAGGATTAGCGGGTAAAATATGTGGGGGTAGGGCCTGGGTGGGATTGTGGTCGGTGCAGCCTCGATGGGCCAAATGGCCTCCTTCTGCACTGTAGGGTTTCAATGATTTCTATGAACTGCGCATATTTGAAATTCAAATACATTGACACACATGCATGCTGACACACACAGACACACACACACACAGAGACACAGACACACACACACACACACAGTGAAATATATACACAGTATTGACATATTTATTGACCATTTAATGTGACTGAATGCTACACATCCTGGTTTGCCAATGACACAAAACATTAGACAGCATTGTAAGCAGCGCAGCTGGAAACATCAGATTGCAAAGAGTTATTCATATTTTGTACATGGACAAAACTGGTGGAGAGGTTTCAGTGCAGGGAAATGTAAATTGACACAACTTAGATTTAAAAGGGATAGAACAACGTACTTTAATAAATGATGAAATGACAGAAACAGTGGAAGCTCCAAATGTCCAGATATTTCACAGCTGAATTCGCACAATACACACAGCAATGGATCTGATATTGCGGAATTGTTGTAAATGTGGTTAATCTCAGTACGGAGGCTGTCTTCATGTTACAATGTTAATCTGATCACTCTCATCAAAACAGGGTCAACATTTCTGTACAATGTGAGTGAATCATCAGCTCAAATAGTTCAGGTTCAGTGTTTAAAATAACCAGTCACTTTTCTGTGGCTGCTTTGGGAGTGTCAGTGGAATGTAGTTCACAGTAAAGTGTGAACAATTGTATTGGGGAATAATTGGAAGCAGTTTCCATTGAGAGCTTCCTGCATTCTGGAAATGTGTGTGATCCATTCAGAGATAGGAAATGGACGGATGAATAAAGATGCAGTTTGTTGTTAATTACATGAGATTGTCTGCCTTGAAGATTCACAAGTTCCATGTGCTGAGAGAAAGGAATGATTAAACAATGTCTATAATTCAAATCCTTCAGACAAGTGAAAAAGCAGGAGAACAACTGAATCCACAAACGCTGCCACAGACAGTATTCGAAGCTTCAACTTCATGTTTGAATGTGAAGGGCTGATTGAAATAAACAGGAGGCCACACTGGGATGCTGAGCAATTTGATTCCTGTTTTTCCTAAACTTCAAAATAAAAATCTGTGCTGAAACATTCCTTGGACAGAGCAGAGGGAATTTTACTCTGTATTTAGCCCATTACAGTATTTGTGTTGGGAACATTTGATGAACAGTGCAGATTAAACATTATTCTTAACCGCTGGAATTTAAGTTGGGGGTTGATTTAATCAAACATTGAAAATAATGAGGGAAACGGAGAGGCTGATAAAGAACAAGTTTTTCTGCTGGCTGGGAACTCCAGGATTTGGGAATATTTGAATGTTAGCCTCAGTTTAGAATTTTAGAATTGTAGAAATGGAAACATTGCCAAATGTGGTGTGGAGTTAGTTTGAAACAATCTTCTGCAAATGGCTATTGATGCTCAGTCACTTGTTATTATTTTAAACCTGGGGTTGATAGATTTTCCTTCATCCAAGGGGTTAAGAGACAGAGAGTTAGATCACAGATCAGCCAGGATCTTATTGAATATTGGAACAGGCTTTCAGGAAGGTTGTTCCAGATTCCAAACACCCTCTTGATGAAGTGCTTTTTCTCACTTCACTTCTGATCCATTTCCCCATCATTTAGAATCTGTGCCCTCGAGTCCATGACCATCTCTTGAGAGGGAAGAGTTTCTCACTCTTTAACCTGTGGATACCCCTTAGGATCTTGAATCTCTCTCTCAAGTCTCACCTCAGCCTTCTTTTCTCCAAGGAAAACAGTCCCAACCTCTCCAATCTACCCTCGTAGCTATGGATCTTATTCCCTGGAATCATTCTTGTGAATCTCCTCTGCACTCTCTCCAATGTCTTCACATCCCTCCTCAAGTACGGTGCCCAGAACTGGGCGCAGTCTCCAGATGAGGCTTAACGAGTGTCTTATACAAGTTCAATATGAACTCCTTACTCTTGTCCTCAATTCCTCCATTAATAAAAGCTGGGATACCATATACTTCATTTACTGCTCTCTCAAAGTGCCCTGCCACCTTCACTGACGTATGTACATATTAGAATCATAGAATCCCTACAGTGCAGAAGGAGGCCATACAGCCCATCGAGCCTGCGCTGACAACATTCCCACCCAGGCCCTATCCCCGTGATGCAACGTATTTACCCTGATAATACTGGCATGAATTGAGAAATGGTTAACGGACAGAAAACAGAGCTTAGGTACAAATGGGTCATTTTCAGGGTGGCAGGCTGTGACCAGCGGCTTATCACAAGGATCAGTACTCGGGAGCCCAGCTATTCACAATCCATATCATTGATTTGGACGTTTGGGATCAAATGTAATATTTCCGAGTTTGCAGATGACATGAAAGCAGGTGGAAGTGTGAGTTGTGAGGAGGATGTAGACTCTTCAAGGGGATGTGGAGAGGCTGAATTAGTGGTGAAACCACACACGGAGTGTTGTGGACAGTTTTATCCTCTTACCTAAGGAAAGATATTCTTGTCCGAGAGGGACTTCAATGACATTTCACTGCATTAATTCCTGGGATGGAGGGATTGTCCTCTGAGGAAAGAAAATGGACTTTTACTTTATGCACTTGAGAAGCATGAGAGGTGACCTCATTCAAACTCAGACAATTCTTACAGGGCTCAGCAGGGTCGAGTCATAGAGGTTTACAGCATGGAAACGCGCTTTGGCCCAACTTGTCCATGCCGCCCAGTTTTTACCATTAAGCTAATCACAATTGCCTGTGTTTCGCCCATATCCCTCTATACCAATCTTACCCATGTAACTGTCTAAATGCTTTTTAAAACATAAAATTGTACCCGCCCTTACTACTGCCCCTGGCAGCTCATTCCAGACACTCACCACCCTCTGTGTGAAAAGAATTGCCCTCTGGACCCTTTTGTATTTCTCACCTTAAACCTATGCCCTCTAGTTTTAGACTCCCCTACCTTTGGGAGAAGATATTGACTATCGAGCTGATCTATGCCCCTCATTATTTTATAGACCTCTATAAAATCACCCCTCAGTCTTCTACGCTACAGGGAAAAAAGTCCCAGTCTGTGCAACCTCTCCTTAAAACCCAAACCATCATGTCCCGGTAGCATCCGAGTAAATCCTTTTTGCACTCTTCTCGTTTAATAATATCCATTCTAAAATAGGGTGACCAGAACTGTACACAGTATTCCAAGCGTGGCCTTAACAATGTCTTGTACAACTTCAACAAGACGTCCCAACTCCTGTATTCAATGTTCTGACCAATGAAACCAAGCATGCCGAATGCCTTCTTCACCACTCTGTCCAGCTGTGACTCCACTGTCAAGAAGCTATGAACCTGTACCCCGAGATCTCTTTGTTCTATAACTCTCCCCAACCCCCAAACATTAGCTGAGTAGATACAGGAAGGATGTTTCCCCCGGCTGGGGGGGGAGGCGGTGGGGGGGGGGGGGGGGGGGGGGGGTGTCTAGAACCATGGCATAGTCGCAGAGTAAGGGGGCAGGACATTTAGGACTGAGATAAGAACATAAGAAATAGGAGCAGGAGTAGGCCATCTAGCCCCTCGAGCCTGCCCCGCCATTCAATAAGATCATGGCTGATCTGAAGTGGATCAGTTCCACTTACCCGCCTGCTCCCCATATCCCCTAATCCCCTTACCGATCAGGAATCCATCTATCCGTGATTTAAACATATTCAGCGAGGTAGCCTCCACCACTTCAGTGGGCAGAGAATTCCAGAGATTCACCACCCTCTGAGAGAAGAAGTTCCTCCTCAACTCTGTCCTAAACTGACCCCCCCTTATTTTGAGGCTGTGCCCTCTAGTTCTAGTTTCCTTTCTAAGTGGAAAGAATCTCTCCATCTCTACCCTATCCAGCCCCTTCATTATCTTATAGGTCTCTATAAGATCCCCCCTCAGCCTTCTAAATTCCAACGAGTACAAACCCAATCTGCTCAGTCTCTCCTGATAATCAACACCCCTCATCTCTGGTATCAACCTGGTGAACCTTCTCTGCACTCCCTCCAAGGCCAATATATCCTTCCACAAATAAGGGGACCAATACTGCACACAGTATTCCAGCTGCGGCCTCACCAATGCCCTGTACAGATGCAGCAAGACATATCTGCTTTTATATTCTATCCCCCTTGCGGTATAGGCCAACATCCCATTTGCCTTCTTGATCACCTGTTGCACCTGCAAACTGGGTTTTTGCGTCTCATGCACAAGGACTCCCAGGTCCTTTTGCTCAGCAGCATGTTGTAATTTTTTTCCATTTAGTTAATAATCCGATTTGCTATTATTTCCTCCAAAGTGAATAACCTCGCATTTGTCAACGTTATACTCCATCTGCCAGATCCTCGCCCACTCACTCAGCCTGTCCAAATCTCTCTGCAGACCTTCTACGCCCTCCACACGATTCACTTTTCCATTTATCTTTGTGTCATCTGCAAACTTTGTTACCCTACACTCAGCCCCCTCCTCCAGATCGTCTATATAAATGGTAAATAGTTGAGGCCCCAGTACCGATCCCTGCGGCACGCCACTAGTTACCATCCGCCAACCAGACAAGCACCCATTTATTCCGACTCTCTGCTTCCTGTGAGGAGGAATTTCTTCCCTCAGAGTCAGAGAGTGGTACAGTGAAGAAAAGGCCCTTCGACCCATTGAGTCTGCACCAACAGTAACTACCACTAAAGTTGTGCTCATCCAATTTTCCATCTCTTGTACCATATCTTTGAATGTTGTGATGTTTCAAGTGCTCATCCAAATGCTTTTGAAAGGTTGTAAGGTTTCCGACCTCCACTGCCTTCCCAGGCAGTACATTCCTGATTCCCATCACCCTCTGAGTGAATGTTTTTCTCAACTCTCCTCTGAATCTCCTGCCCTTTGCCCTAAAACTATGTCCCCTCATGATTGACCCCTCAACCAAGGGGAACAGCTGTTTCCTATTCACCCTGTCCATACCCCTCATAATCTTACACACCTCAATCAGCCTTCTCTGTTCTAAAGAAAACAATCCAAACCTTTCCAGTCTCTCCTTATAGCTCAAATACTCCATCCCAGGCAACTTGCTGCTGAGCCTCCTCTGTACCCCCTCTAGTGCTATCATATCCTTCCTCTGGTGTGGTGACCAGATCGGCACACGGTACTCCAGCTGTGGCCTAACCAACACTCTGTACAACTCCAACATTAACTCTTTGCTCTTCTACTCTGCGCCATGACTGATAAAAGCAAGTGTCTCATTTGCCTTCTTTACCACTTGATTCACCTGCTCTGCTGCCTTCAGGGATCTGTGAATAATTGCCCAAGATCCATATGTTCCTCTGAGCTTCCCAGTGTCCTGCAACTCATTAAATACTCCCTTGCCTTGTTACTGCTTCCAAAGTGCATCACCTCGCACCTATCAGGGTCAAGTACCATCTGCCACTGCTCTGCCTATCTGACCAACCCAGCGATATCTTCCTGTAACCTACAACCTTCTTCACTATTAACCATCCTACCAATCTTGGTGTCATCTGGAACCTTGCTTATCATTGCCCCCACATTATCATCTGTCTCATTTATGTATAACAATAATAAGCCCCCCAGCACGGAGCCTTGTGGTGCACCACTGGACACCGGCCTCCAGCCACTCAAACAGCCTTCCAACACCCACCCTTTGTGTCCAATTACTAAACCAGTTTCCCACCCATCTCGCCAAATTTTCCTGAATTCCGTGTGCTTCCAGGATGGTAAATCTTTGGAATTCCCTATCCCAGAGGGCTGTGGAGGCTCAGTCATCGTTCACAGACTGAGATGGATCGGTTTCTACAGATTAAACATATTGCAAAGTTTCACCGTCTGTGACCCCTTGTTCCAGCCTCTCCGCCCCCCCCCCCCTCTCCCCACCCCCTCAGCCCCTCAGCTGGAGGAAACAACATCCCTGAATTCAGTCACTCCAGCCCAGTCAGAATTTATACATTTCAATTCGATCCCCTCTCATTCTTCGGAACTCCAGTGAATACAGGCCCAGTCGACTCAATCTCTCCTCATACGACAATCCTGCCATCCCAGGAATCAGTCTGGTGTGCCTCCGCTGCTCTCCCTCTCTGGTAAATGCAGCATTTCATAGTTACAGAGACAAAAACTGTACACAATATTCCAGGTGTGGTCTCACCGAGGGCCTGTACAGCTGCAGTAAGACATCCTTGCTCCTTTCCTCAAGTTCTCTTGCAATGAAGGCCAACATATCATTTGCCTTCCTAACTGTTTGCTGCAGCTGCATGCTTGCTTTCAGTCTCTGGTGTACTAGGACACCCAGGTCCCTTTGTATATCAACATTTCCCAATCTATCACCATTTAAATAATCCTCTGCCATTCTGCTTCTCTGTCCGAAGTAGTTAAATTCACGTTTGTCCACGTTATACAGCATCTGCCACGCATTTACCCATTCACTCAATTTTCTGAAGTCACTGTGAAACATTTTAACATCCTTCACACTACTCACATTCCCAACAAGTTTCATGGCATCAGCAAACTTGGAAATATTATTTTTGGTTCCCTCATCCAAATCATTGGTATACATCGAGTGTGTGTCTCAATGTCAGCTCGGAAACATGTACAGCACAATCCCATCCTGTCTCTGTCTTTCTATGGCTCTGTTTCTGTATATATCTCTCTCTGAAATTAGAATAAAGAAAATTACAGCACAAGAACAGGCCCTTCGGCCCTCCAAGCCTGCACCAACCATGTGTGAACTAAAACCCCCTCCCCTTCCAGGGACCATATCCCTCTATTCCCATCCTATTCTTGTATTTCTCCAGACGCCCTTTAAAACTCATTATTGTATCTGCTTCCACTACCTCTCCCAGCAGCGAGTTCCAGGCACCCACCACCCTCTGTGTAAAAAACTCGCCTCGTACATCTCCTTTAAACCTTGTCCCTAGCACCTTAAACCTGTGCCCCTAGTAATTGACTCTTCAACCCTGGGAAAAAGCTCCTGACTATCCACTCTGTCCATGCCTCTCATAATCTTGTAGACTTCTATCAGGTCACCCCCCTTGCCTCCGTCATTCCAGTGAGAACAAACCAAGTTTCTCCAAACTCTCCTCATAGCTAATGCCCTCCATACCTGGCAACATCCAGGTAAATCTTTTCTGTACCCTCTCCAAAGCCTCCACATCCTTCTGGTAGTGTGGCGACCAGAATTGAACACTGTATTCCAAGTCCGGCCTAACAATGGTTCTATAAAGCTGCAACATGGCTTGCCAATTTTTAAACTCAATGCGTGTGGCGTCAAAAGTTTGCTTATTTCCTAAATAACACTGACAACATTTCAAAACTGCTCCATTGTCGGTCAAACACTTTTGGAAACCCTAAAGACATGAACAGTACTTTAGAAATGTCCATCCCCCAAGTTGCTGTGAGGACATTCAGAGTCAGTGTGTGACTTGGGTCAAAGATAGACCAGCGAGGTCTCTCCCTTAATGACATTGAGTGACTCTATAGCTTTTTTATGATGAGCAGAAACCTTTCATCTCTCTTGTGTCTAATTCATTCCAATTCTGTCCCTGACATTAATCAGTTGTGACTTTCTGTAGGAGCTGGAATGTTCTCTCTGGCGACAGAGAATCCATTGAGAGGAGGATCAGGTGTGACCTTTCTCTCCTGGAATCCATCTTTCCTGTTTGTGTCTTGTAGATTGTGTGTGGAGAGAGCAGAGGGAAAAGGCTGAGTGGATTTGTAATGAACAGGGGTTTGCTTTCATTCACAAACGAGCTGAAGCCAACGTGTGCAGATGTGAAGAATGGAGATCAGAAAAGGACCATGGGTAGAATTGGAGACTATTCTGCCCATCCAGATGTGCTGTATTTTTGGAAGAGAAATCGAGTTAATCTCTATTTACAGAGGGAGAAGGGATTCCTCCTCCATTCTATATCTGTTTAGTTTTAGGCTGTCTGAGTGTGAGTGTTAGTGTGTGTGCATATTTTTCTCAATCTGCCTGTCTCTCAGTCCCCCTGGTCCCAGAATCTATTTCTCTCTCCACAGATGCTGCCTGACCTGTTTGGTATGTTCTTATTTTCTGATTCAGTATCTGAGGAGTTGCGTATGGTGCTGAACATTGTGCAATCATCAGCGAACATCCCCACTTCAGACCTTGTGATGGAGGGAAGGTCAGTGTTGGAGCAGCTGAAGATGGTTGGGGCCTCGGACACTCACCCTGAGGAACTCCTGCAGGGACGTCCCGGGACTGAGAGGATCGGCTTTGAGATAATCAGCACATTGGGGGAAAGCTTGAAAACCAGAGGATGCTGAATTCAGGTAAATGGCGACAGCGGCAACATGAGGAAATGTTTCTAACGTAGTGAGTGTCCAGTATCTGGAATGTACTGTCTGAGGGTGAGGTGGAAGCGGATTCCATCAAAGACTTCCAGGAGAAGTTGAATGGGAAGCTGAAGGGGAAATATTTACAGGGTCACGGGGAAAGGGTGGAGGAGTGGGAATAGTGACATTGCTCTTGCAGAGTGTCGCACTGGCTTGATGGGGCTGAATGGCCTCCTGTGCTGTCACCGTTCTATGATTCATATGCAAGTTATCTTCTCAGTGTCTATTAGACCCCACTCTTTCCTCCATGATCAGTTACAGCATTTTAAGTTCAGATCCCAGAACGTTTTATTTGGGGATTTGAGGAGTGATTTGTTTTCCAGCCTGGCCGAGAATTTGATGCTGTAACTGAAGCCACAATCGAATGATTCTGAGGTCAGATTATGATCCACTGAGACACAGCTGGCTCCGAGCTTCCCTGAAAAATGTCGCTGTTGTGTTCCCAGCCAGATGATTTCTCCGTCTTGTGTCGGCCGGCTGTGCCACAAGGATCTGGACTTTGTTCCCAGATGTTCACAATGTTTATCAATGATTTGGATGTGGGGACCTAATGTAATATTTCCAAGTTTGCGGATGACACAAAGCTCGGTGGGAATGTGAGTTGTGAGGAAAATGCAAAGTGGCTTCAAGAGGATTTGGACAGACATTGTCTCTCAGTGCCTCTCTCAATCTGGCTCTCTCTTTCTCTCACTCTCCTTGACCCTGTCATCTGTTGGTCTCTGCATCTCTCGCTCTCTCTCTCTCTCTGGGAATCTGTAAAAACATATCCACTAACATGCACACAGACAGAAACATACATACACACACAAACACACACACACAAACACAAACACACACACACACACAAACACACACACATACGCGACTGTGAGAATTGTCACAGATCAATCCCAATATCAGTGAGTAATCTCCAATGCAATAGTTTGTGACCAGGTTGTGCAACATGCATTGAAATGTGGCAATATGGAAGTTGGTTCACTCAGTTGGCTGGACAGCTGGTTTGAGATGCACAAAGTCTCCAACACGTCATGAAAGCCCAACCCTTTCAACCTTTCCCTTGGCCTGAGGTGTGGTAAATCACTGCCAGTGAGTTCTCCCCCTCAAAGGGGAGAGCAGCAGATCGTCATCTGGGACTGTGGTCACTTTCCCTTTACCGATGTTCAACTTTATTTCCCTTCCTCAATTTCTGCTCATCTCCAAGAGACTCGAGTGAAATTCACCCAATCTTTCAACACCAATATTACACACACAATACTGGAGCAATTGGACATTTCACACAACACCCAATAGCTGGTAACAAGACCAAACAAAAACTGTTCCAAACAAGAGTGGTGGCACCAGCTGACCCACACAAATATATAACTTTAAAGGAATATTCGTCTATCCATCCAGCTGACTCTCTTTCTCTGTCTACCTAACAGAGAGATTTTTCAGTGCAGTAACAACTGAAACAGGGTAGAATGTAGGAATAAGAAAGACAGGAACTTGTGTAAAATAAAACTGAAACACAGGTGAGTTGAGTAATGAATGAAACAAGGCCGAACACAGCAGTATCTCCGATGATGCTGAATGTAAGAGAAACAGATCAAATCTATTCCTGGGGAAGTGCAGCAACAGCTTAGAAATTGTCGGGTGTGGTGTAGATAGAGGCATGGCTGCGTGCGTTAATAACTGTGACTTCACTGAGTGCATTGGAAACAGTGACATAGTTGAGTGAAGCAATAACTAAGTAAAGACCAATTGTAGTATATACAGAGGGATGGCCCCATGTATTAAGAAGAGAAATTGTATCTAGTTTATAGGGGTGGCACAGTGGTTGGCACTGCAGCCTCTCAGCGCCAGGGACCCGGGTTCGATTCCCGACTTGCGTCACGGTCTGTGTGGAGTCTGCATGTTCTCCCCGTGTCTGGGTTTCCTCCGAGTGCTCCGGTTTCCTCCCACAGTCTGAAAGACATGCTGTTCGGTGGATTGGCCATGCTAAATTCTCCCTCAGTGAAGCCGAACAGCGCCGGAGTGTGGCAACTAGGGGATTTTCACAGCAACTTCATTGCAGTGTTAATGTAAGCCTACTTGTGACACTAATAAATAACATTGAAACTGTATGAAGTGTTATATACACAGATACAGTGCTGAGGTAAAGAGAAATGGAGACATGCTCCACATTCATTACCCAGACATGGTCTAGTTTATTTTTTATAAAGAGTGACATGGTTAAATGCAGTGATAATTTAAGCAGGTTCCCTCCCTAACAGCACTGTGGGTGTACCTACACCACATAGACAGCAGCGGGTTCAAGACGGCAGCTCACCACCACCTTCTCCAGGGCAGCTAGGAATGGGCAATAAATGCTGACCTAGCCAGTGACACCCACATCACAAGAATCAATAAATATTCATCGAACCCAGCACATTGTCCAATGAAATATCAATCCATACATGGTATTAATACAGTGAGAACTCAGAAAGGGTTGATTGTAGTGTCCACAGCAGCATGGTGTAATGTAGTATTCACTGAGACAACTGAGCGTATAAACAGCGACTGGGTTGAGTGCAGTGATAACTGGGAAAGGAGCTAATGTCCGGGATTCTCCGGCTGTTCACTCGTGGGGAATTCTCTGCTCTCGTTCCCCTGCCTCTGGTTTCCTGCTAGCGTGAGGTGACTTCAATGGGAAATCCCATTGACAGCGACAGGACCAAAAACTCCCTCTGCTAGTGAACGGTGTGTCATCTCTCACTGCCCAGAAAGCTGCTGAGGGGAGACTGGAGGATCCCAGAAACCAAGTTAAAAATAGCCATATTGGCAGCAGCAGGAAAATATTAGATCCCAAACTCAGTAATATTCACAATGATATTCTCCAATCAGCTGAAGGGCAGAATTTACTGATACAAGACCCAGATTGTAATAACTGAGAGGTTTAGGGCAGAGATTACTGATACCAGGCCCAGATTGTAATAACTGAGAGAGGTTTAGGGCAGAGATTACTGATACAAAGCCCAGATTGTAATAACTGAGAGGTTTAGGGCAGAGATTACTGATACAAAGCCCAGATTGTAATAACTGAGAGGTTTAGGGCAGAGATTACTGATACCAGGCCCAGATTGTAATAACTGAGAGAGTTATCGGGCAGAGCTTACTGATACCAGGCCCAGATTGTAATAATTGAGAAAGGTTTAGGGCAGAGATTACTGATACCAGGCCCAGATTGTAATAACTGAGACAGGTTTAGGGCAGAGATTACTGATACCAGGCCCAGATTGTAATAACTGAGAGAGTTATCGGGCAGAGCTTACTGATACAAAGCCCAGATTGTAATAATTGAGAAAGGTTTAGGGCAGAGATTACTGATACAAGGCCCAGATTGTAATAACTGAGAGAGGTTTAGGGCAGAGATTACTGATACAAGCCCCAGATTGTAATAACTGAGAGAGGTTTTGGGCAGAGATTATTGATACAAGGCCCAGATTGTAATAACTGAGAGAGGTTTAGGGCAGAGATTACTGATACCAGGCCCAGATTGTAATAACTGAGAGAGTTATCGGGCAGAGCTTACTGATACAAAGCCCAGATTGTAATAATTGAGAAAGGTTTAGGGCAGAGATTACTGATACAAGGCCCAGATTGTAATAGCTGAGAGAGGTTTAGGGAAGAGATTACTGATACAAGTCCCAGATTGTAATAACTGAGAGAGGTTTAGGGCAGAGATTACTGATACCAGGCCCAGATTTTAATAACTGAGAGAGTTATCGGGCAGAGCTTACTGATACAAAGCCCAGATTGTAATAATTGAGAAAGGTTTAGGGCAGAGATTACTGATACAAGGCCCAGATTGTAATAGCTGAGAGAGTTTAGGGAAGAGATTACTGATACAAGTCCCAGATTGTAATAACTGAGGGAGGTTTAGGGCAGAGATTACTGATACCAGGCCCAGATTTTAATAACTGAGAGAGTTATCGGGCAGAGCTTACTGATACAAAGCCCAGATTGTAATAATTGAGAAAGGTTTAGGGCAGAGATTACTGATACAAGGCCCAGATTGTAATAGCTGAGAGAGGTTTAGGGAAGAGATTACTGATACAAATCCCAGATTGTAATAACTGAGAGAGGTTTAGGGCAGAGATTACTGATACAAGTCCCAGATTGTAATAACTGAGAAAGGTTTAGGGCAGAGATTACTGATACCAGGCCCACTAGACCATTCATTTGTATCCCTCTATTCCCAGTCTGTTCATGTGGTTATCGAGATAAGTCTTAAACGATCCCAGCGTGTCCGCCTCAATCACCTTGCTTGGCAGTGCATTCCAGGCCCCCACCACCCTCTGTGTAAAATACGTCCCCCTGACATCAGTGTTGAACCTTGCCCCCCTCACCTTGAACCCATGACCCCTTGTGTTCGTCACCTCCGACCTGGGAAAAAGCTTCCCACTGTTCACCCTATCTAAGCCCTTCATAATTTTATACACCTCTATTAGGTCGCCCCTCATCCTCCATCTTTCCAGGGAGAACAACCCCAGTTTACCCAATCTCTCCTCATAGCTAAGACCCTCCATACCACTCAACATCCTGCTAAACCTTTTCTGTACTCTTTCGAAAGCCTCCATGTCCTTCTGGTAGTGTGGCGACCAGAACTGGACTCAGTATTCCAAATGTGGCCTAACCAACGTTCTATACAGCTGCAACATCATATGCCAACTTTTATATTCTATGCCCCGTCCAATAAAGGCAAGCATGCCATATGCCTTCTTGACCACCCTCTCTACCTGTGCTGCCACCTTTAAGGATCTGTGGACTTGTACACCCAGGTCCCTCTGTGTGTCTATACTCCTGATGGTTCTGCCAGTTATTGTATAGCTCGCATTAGATTAGATCTACCGAAATGCATCACTTCGCATTTATCTGGATTAAATTCCATCTGCCATTTCTCCGCCCAATGTTCCAGCCTATCTATATCCTGCTGTATTCTCTGACAATGTTCATCACTATCCGCAACTCCAGCAATCTTTGTGTCGTCCGCAAACCTGCTGATCACACCAGCTACATCTTCCTCCAAATCATTTTTATACATATACATCACAAACAGCAGAGGTCCCAGTACAGAGACCTGTGGAACACCACTAGTCACAGACCTCCAACCGGAAAAAGACCCCTCCACTGTTACCCTCTGTCTTCTATGGCTAATCATGATGTGGAGATGCTGGTGTTAACCTGGTGTTGTGAGACTTCATTCTGTGGCTAAGCCAGGTCTCCACCCATCTAGCTAGCTCACCTTTTATCCCGTGAGATTTAACCTTTTGCACCAGCATCTGCCGGGATGGAGGTTCAAATTAAACCTCCGCAAATAGTGAAATTTAAATTCAACTCATAAAATGTTCAGAATGTTTCTTTTTGAATCATTGGTGGGACATGGGCGTCGCTGTCCGGCCAGGATTTATTGCCCATCCCTAGTTGCACTTTAAAAGGTGGCAGTGAGCCGCCTTCTTGAACCGCTGCAGTCTGTGTTGTGGGATTAATGTCGTTAGGGAAGGAATTCCAGAATTGCCCAGTATTTATTTCCCATGTATGTTGCACTTGCCAGGGAGGTGTTGTGCTGCCTTCCTGGATCACTGATTTTCACCCAGCAACTGCGAAGGAAGGGCCATTTATTTCCAAGTCAGGACGATGAGTGGCTTGGAGGGGAACTTGCAGGTGCTGGGGTTCCCATGTCTGTGCTGCCCTTGTCCTCCTCGATGGAAGTGGTCATTATTACAACAATGGACCAAATAGTTTGCTTTTGACACGAGACGGCGATTTCATGGTCATTATTCCGGAACCTACGTTGTGTAAGGTGACCATGAAATTGTCGTCTGGTGTCATGAACCTCGGCTAACACTCGACAAAATACAGACTATTCCGCATTCCCCACCATATCGATGAACATGTCTGTCAAGCTGCAGCGGGAGGGAGTGAACTCCCAGGCGGAGATGCATGTCTCACATCACAGGTTGAGTGAATCTAACAACTCAAATGAAAGGGATTGAATTGTGAAATTCCATTGAGAATTTAGGTCGGCAATTGTTGAAATATAGACTGATTTAATAAAACTTCACGAGAAAACACACATGAATCAGATTATTAACTGGCTTCAACAGCACTTAATTGTGAATAAATACAGTTATACAGGTTGTAAAATGAGGAATATTCGCACCAATTACTGAGCAGCAGGATTAACCTTTTATTTACAAGACTCAATCGCATATAAAACACGTCACATGTGGAACAGATTTCACTTAAAACTAGCGCAGACCAGACAACAGAATCAAGCTAATTGTAAATGAAAATCACAGATAATACGAATGTAACTCCCCTCCCTCCTGTATTTTGTAGTTTGTGTCCAGCTCCTCTCCCCTCCACCCCCTCCACCACCCCCCGGGGGTCACTGTCCCCCGAGTCTTCAATCTCCAACAGTGCTCTTGCTCTCTTGCCGCCAGTTGTGGACATTTTCCTTCACTTGTCCTTTTCCTGGGGCACAAACACCTTGGTGGAGCGGGACAGCAGCTTCTGGCCACTGCTGCCATCCGGCCGCTGATCTTTCCCATGACTCCTTCAGCAATTGGAGCAAACTCCTCAAGACCAGAGAGATTGCGTCTGCGTTGACAGTGGAGACAAAGAACCAGGAGCTCCTCTTCCAGCGGATCACTTGTTTCTGCAACAACTTCCTTCTCATAAACTCTGTCAGCAAAGAGTCAGCCAAGATCTAGAAGCTCCTCTGGTGGATGGTCAGCGTATGTTTCTGTGTCTTCATTATCTCTGTTCCAGCCCGTCTGAGAAAGGAAGGTGAGAAACCTGCAATCTCCTCCTCTGGTCCAGTGGTTACCGGCTGCTCCAACCTTCTTGTGTAGAGCCAGGTTCAGTTATTTTCTCACTCAACGGGCCGATGAACAGATATTGGAAATAAAAAGATTGGCACAACATTAAACATGAGTTCCAAAATAAAGCTCAGATATAAAAAGAAACATCTTGCTGAGCAATGAACAAACAATTTTGAAGCAATAAATTGATAATGTTAAAACATGAGTAATAAATAATGATGACCATTCGGGGGAGAGTGTGTGTCTGTCCGTCTCACTCCCAATATCAGCAGGTGTGAGTGTGTGTTGGTGTGTGGCAATGAGGGTGGATGTGAACCCTCAGAGTGAGAGTTATCCAAAACATTATCACTCACTCACAAACACCTCCAACTTCCTCACATGTAAACACACACAAACACACTCTTACATTTCCACATACAAAGAGATACACACGCAAACATACTTCTCTCTCTTACACACACACGCACTCCTCTTTCTTGCACACACACTCTCCCTCGCACACACGCTCTCCCTCACACACACGCTCTCCCTGACACACACACTCTCCCTCACACACAAACACACACGCACGCACACTCCCACGCACTCACACACATTCTCTCTCACACACTCTCTCTCACACACATGCTCTCTGACACACACACGCTCTCTCGCACACTCTCTCGCACACACACAGTCACACACCGACACTGTCAGACATGCACACACTCTGTCACATGCACACACACCTCTCACACACGCTCTCTCTCTCACACACACACACAATCTCTCTCACACACACACACAATCTCTCTCACACACACAGGCTCTTGCTCACATATGCTCACCCTCACACACGCTCGCCCTCACACACACACGCACACACTCACACACGCAATGAAGCACACACTCTCTCAGGCACATACTCTCTGATGCCCACTCCGTCACACGCACACACACATTCTCTCCCTCACACTCACACATACTATCTCACACACAAACTCTCTCACACACAAACTCTCTCACATGCACACACTCTCTCTCGCACACACTCTCTCTCGCACACACTCTCTCTCGCACACACTCTCTCTCGCACACTCTCTCTTTCGCACACTCTCTCTCGCACACTCTCTCTTTCGCACACTCTCTCTCTCGCACACACTCTCTCGCACACTCTCGCTCGCACACACTCTCCCTCGCACACACTCTCGCTCGCACACACTCTCTCACGCACACACTCTCTCACGCACACACTCTCTCATGCCCACACTGTCACACACACTCCCACACATTTTTCAGACAAACTCACACTCACACACTCTCACTCTTACACACACACTCTCTCTCACACACACTCTCAGACACACATTCTCTCACGCCTACACTGTCACACGCACACACACTCTCTCCCACACATTCTTTCAGACAAACTCACACTCACACACTCTCTCTCTTACGCGCACACTCTCTCTCACACGCACACACACACTCTCTCTCTCACACACTCTATCTCACACATGGGCACACTGTCAGACATGCACACACACTCTCTTTCACATGCACTCACATCTCTCTCACACACGCTCTCTCACGCACACACTCATGCACACAGTCTCTCAGGCACACACACACACACTCTGTCTCTCTCCCACACACTCTCTCAGACAAACTCTCACTCTCATACTCTCTCTCAGACACACACTCTCTCTCAGACACACACTCACACTGACTCCAGTCCTTCAAATTTCTCTCAGACACAAACATACCAGCTCTCTCACACACACACACCCTCCTCTTTCTCTCTCACACAAATATGCACGCATGCGCAGACACAGACACACACACTTCCCTCCCTATCTTACATTTACACACACATGGCAAAAATTGACACACTCTCTCTCTCACATACACTCCACACTATCTCTCTCTCTCTCACACACACACACTCCACACTATCTCTCTCTCTCACACACACACACTCCTCTTTCATTCTTTCACACACACACACACATCTTGTTTCGCTCACACATACAGGCTCACACACAGACTCCTCTCTCACACACACACAAACACACCGCTCCATACTGTCTCTCACACACCACACTCTCCTCTTACACACACAAACTGTGAATGTGTGTGTGAGAGAGACAAGAGTTGCAATGTGTGTGATCGAGAGTGCGAAAGGAGAGTGTGTGTGTGAGAGACAGAGTAGAGCTGATATCTCTGTGTGTGAGAGAGGAGAGAGAGATTGGAATCAGTGTGTGAGCGTACATGTGTGAGAGAAACAGTGTGTGTGTGTGTGATAGAGAGTTGAGTGCTTCCATGTGTGAGTCAGAATGATGGGTGTGAGTGAGAGAGGGGGAGAGATTCTGTGTATAGGGGTGTGTGTGTGATATAAAGAAAGACTCTCCTCCTTGCTCACACACAAACAGACACACACTAACAAGCTGATCCCCAGTGTCCCTACCCAACCCGGCGCGCAGCACGGACTGGCCCCCCCACACTCACTCTGTCATCTCTCTCTCACGCAGACACACCTCTTTCTTTATTCCACACACACACAGCCATACACACTGAATCCCTCTCACTCACATCCCTCATTCTGACACATACATGCGCTCACCTCTCTATCACACACACACACACAGTGTTTCTCTCACACATGTATGCTCACAAACTGATCCCAATCTCACTCCTCTCTCACACACACACACACACATAAAGATACCAGCTCTCCTCTATCTCACACACATTCACACTCTCACTCTCACACACATTACAACTCTTGTCTCTCTCTCACACACAGACATTCACACTGACTCCACTCTATCTCACAGACACACACACTCTGACAATTTCTCTATTTCACACACACTGACTCCAGTCCCTCACCTCCCTCTCACACACGCAAATATACCAGCTCTCTCACACACACACACACAGCCTCCTCTTTCTCTCTCTCACACACACAGCCTCCTCTTTCTCTCTCACACACACACAGCCTCCTCTTTCTCTCTCACACACACACACACAGCCTCCTCTTTCTCTCTCACACACACACACACACAGATTGAGCTGGCCGATCGCTAAAGGACACAGAGTGTCTGTGGCAAGTGAAGGAAACAACAAGAGGGAAAACATACAAGACCCCTTCCTCACCAACCTGCCTGCCACAAATACATCTCTCCATGACAGCAGTGGTCGGAGTGACCATTGCACACTCCTTGTGTAGATAAAGTCCCATCTTCACAGTGAGTGCTGTGTGGCACTATCACCGTGCTGTATTGGATAGATTTGGGTTTAGGATTGAAGTAAAAGTTCAGAATCTTGTTGTAAACTAATTTCTGATGAGAGTTACAGAATGATGGGGAAAGATCACAGACAGTGCTTCTTAAAGGGACTCTGTACTGGTTGGAGTCATACCTGACACATGGGAAGATGGTTGTGGTTGTGGGGCTCAGTCATCTCAGCTCCAAGACATCACTGCAGGAGTTCCTCAGGGTAGTGTCCCAGGCCCAACTATTATGTTTCCATCTAATTATAAACAATAAAAAGACAACCATTTAGGTCAGTATAATTAAAACAAGGAACAGTTTACTTAACGTCTTAATAGTTGCATAGTCATTCTAATACTGCTTCCCCAGCTTGTTCCCTGGGTCACCTATCCCGGCCTCTTAAAGGGGCAGAACACCCCAAACTACATATATAACACTCCTCCCCTTTAACATAGAACATAGAACATAGAACATAGAAAGCCACAGCACAAACAGGCCCTTCGGCCCACAAGTTGCGCCGATCACATCCCCGCCTCTAGTCCTATCTATAGCCCTCAATCCCATTAAATCCCATGTACTCATCCAGAAGTCTCTTAAAAGACCCCAACGAGTTTGCCTCCACCACCACCGACGTCAGCCGATTCCACTCACCCACCACCCTCTGAGTGAAAAACTTACCCCTGACATCTCCTCTGTACCTACCCCCCAGCACCTTAAACCTGTGTCCTCTCGTAGCAACCATTTCAGCCCTTGGAAATAGCCTCTGAGAGTCTACCCTATCCAGACCTCTCAACATCTTGTAAACCTCTATCAGGTCACCTCTCATCCTTCGTCTCTCCAGGGAGAGGAGACCAAGCTCCCTCAACCTATCCTCATAAGGCATGCCCCCCAATCCAGGCAACATCCTTGTAAATCTCCTCTGCACCCTTTCAATGGCTTCAACATCTTTCCTGTAATGAGGTGACCAGAACTGCGCGCAGTACTCCAAGTGGGGTCTAACCAGGGTCCTATAAAGCTGCAGCATTATCTCCTGACTCCTAAACTCAATCCCTCGATTAATGAAGGCCAGTACGCCGTACGCCTTCTTGACCGCATCCTCCACCTGCGAGGCCGATTTAAGAGTCCTATGGACCCGGACCCCAAGGTCCTTCTGATCCTCTACACTGCTAAGAATGGTACCCTTCATATTATACTGCTGCTTCATCCCATTGGATCTGCCAAAATGGATCACCACACACTTATCCGGGTTGAAGTCCATCTGCCACTTCTCCGCCCAGTCTTGCATTCTATCTATGTCTCGCTGCAACTTCTGACATCCCTCCAAACTATCCACAACACCACCTACCTTGGTGTCTTCAGCAAACTTACCAACCCATCCCTCCACTTCCTCATCCAGGTCATTTATGAAAATGACAAACAGCAAGGGTCCCAGAACAGATCCCTGGGGCACTCCACTGGTCACTGACCTCCATGCAGAGAAAGACCCCTCCACAGCCACTCTCTGCCTTCTGCAGGCAAGCCAGTTCTGGATCCACAAGGCAACAGCCCCTTGGATCCCATGCCCTCTCACTTTCTCAAGAAGTCTTGCATGGGGGACCTTATCGAACGCCTTGCTGAAGTCCATATAGACCACATCCACCGCTCTTCCTTCGTCAATGTGTTTGGTCACATTTTCAAAGAACTCAACCAGGCTCGTAAGGCACGACCTGCCCTTGACAAAGCCGTGCTGACTACTTTTGATCATACTAAACTTCTCTAGATGATCATAAATCCTGTCTCTCAGGATCCTCTCCTTCAACCTACCAACCACTGAGGTTAGACTCACCGGTCGGTAATTTCCCGGGCTGTCCCTGTTCCCTTTCTTGAATATAGGGACCACATCTGCAATCCTCCAATCCTCCGGAACCTCTCCCGTCTCCATCGACGATGCAAAGATCATCGCCAAAGGCTCCGCAATCTCCTCCCTCGCCTCCCACAGTAACCTGGGGTACATCCCATCCGGTCCCGGCGACTTACCAACCTTGATGCCATTCAATAGTTCCAACACATCCTCTTTCTTTATGTCCACATGCTCGATCCTTTCTGTCCACCGCAAACCAGCAGTACAACCACCCAGATCCCTTTCCACCGTGAATACCGAGGTAAAGTATTCATTAAGCAGCTCCGCCATTTCTAACGGTTCCGCACAAACTTTTCCCCCTTCACCTTTTAAGGGTCCTATGCCTTCACATCTCATCCTTTTACTCTTGACATATTTGTAGAAAGCCTTGGGATTCTCCTTAATCTTACCCGCCAAGGCCTTCTCATGACCCCTTCTCGCTCTCCTAATTTCCTTCTTAAGCTCCTTCCTACATCCCGTATACTCCTCTAAATCCTTAACACCTCCTAGCTCTCTGAACCTTCTGTACGCCTCTCTTTTCTTATTCACCAGGTTCATCACAACCTTCGTGCACCACGGTTCCCGTACCCTACCAACACCCCCCTGTCTCATCGGAACGTTGTCATGCAGAGCTCCAGACAAACATTCCTTGAAAATCCTCCACTTTCCTTCGGTACTTTTCCCCAAGAATGCCTCCTTCCAATTTACCCGTCTAATTTCCTCCCTGATGACACTGTATTTCCCTTTACTCCAGAGAAACACTTTCCTAGCCTGCCTGATCCTATCTCTTTCCAATGCTATCGTGAAGGAGATAGAATTATGATCGCTATCCCCAAGATGCTCACCCACCGAGAGATCCTCCACCTGTCCAGGTTCATTAGCCAGCACCAGATCAAGTACATTAATTTCAAAAACTCTCAGTAACAAGATATGTACACAATTTTAAACATTATGCAGGCATTGGAACAAACATATAAACATGGTAAGAACTGCTTACAGGAAAACATGGAAACACATGGAAAACAACCACCCTCCACCTTAAGCATCATATCCAATCATTGGAGGACTTTGACATAACTGAAACAAGGTCTCTCAGCATCATAGGGCAGGGTGGGTGTTACTTGTTTCTTCGATTGTAAAGACCAATTCAAAGTATCTGTTCAATTCGCATGTCATATCCTTATTTCCCATTATTAATTCTACATGCTCACTTTCTGTGGACAAACACTCACTTTCAGTCATTTCTGTTTAAAATTATCTGTGGAAACTCTCAACATCTGTCTTCAGATTTGTGACGAGCTTTCTACTGAACTCTAAACTTCCCCTCCTTGTTCATCTTTCAGTCATTCTTTACTATTTTTGATAATCTGCCAAATCTTCTGATCTGTCACTCAAATATGTTTTATCTTTAACTTTGATACTGTCTTTATCTGTTCTAACTAACCACAGAGGGTGGGCCCTCCCCCTGGGAATTTTTCATTCTTGTTTGAATATATCGAGTCTGTGGATTGTGAAATATTAAACTTATTTCAGTTGAGAATATTAGACTCAGATCCTCCCTCAAAATGAATGCTAAATTCCATCACATTATGATGGCTGTTATCTCAGGGTGCCTCCACTATCAGGTCACTAATTAATCCTTATTTGTGTACTTTCCCAGGTCTAGTATAGCCTGCTCTCTCGTAGGTGGCAAAACATGTTGTTCTAATAAACTATCCTGAAAATAGTTATCAATTCCTCACCTAGGCTACCTTTGTCCGTCTGATTTTTGTTTTTATTTAGATTAAAATCCGGAATGATAATCGCCATCTCTTTCTGACAAACTCCTTTATACCTTGTTCCTCCTGTGTGGTTACTGTTTAGGGGCCTGTCAATCCCACAAGAGACTTCTTCCCTTTATCGTTTCTCATAAATTTCTTCCTGAACCGTTTCTCCATCCAGGTTTCCTGAGCTTAGTCCATCCCTCTCTATTGTGTTAACACCATCATTAATTAAAAGAGCTAGTCCTCCTCCACCTTTTCCTCACTTCCTGTCCTTCCCAAACATCTTGTACCCTTCAATATTCCGGTCCCAATCTATGTCATCCTGCAGCATAAAATGGCTCAGATTATATTCATTTATTTCCATTTTTGTATGAAAAACAATTTAAAAATAAAACAAGAAGCTAAATAACCAAGAAACTGATGCTACTTCACAGTCTCACATTCACTCACTAACTCACTCTACAAAGGTTACAGGAGTAAAAAAGGAAATGTTCCCACACCACTTCTCTGCTGTAATCTGATGATCGAAGTTGCAGTCCTGATGAGAGATCTCCTTTAGTGAAGGATCAGTGAAGGGGTTTTGACAGCCGGGGTAGAAGATGTTTGTTGGGATCCTCTTGAAGGGATGAAGTTGGTTTCTGGTCGTTTCTTCAATCGATGAACAGTCAGTTCCTGTGTGGGTTGAGGTTCAGGGAAAGATTCGTCTGCTCCTTGGTTTGTCACCAGAATGGACGGATTCTTCTTGTGGTGTCCTGAGGCTTCAGAGACTGTGGCCAGAAAAGCAGTTTAATGTTTTTCCTGATGTGTCGTGTCTGGATCTCTTCCCTGGCTGTAGTCAGAATGATTTTAATTGTTTTTACTCAAACCAATAACTAACCTCAAACCAGCAGTGGTTGTGCTCAGATTTCTCCAGAATCTGCTGCTTCGCTCGGGCTGCTGTCACCGACAGTCACAATCCCTTCTCTGTGCAATGTCCACACTGAATAAGATCCATATTCTAACTGATGTGTGCCATGCCTTACATGGCAGCATCCTCTGTAGCTGGCATCAGACCAGCTCTGAAACCCAACCTCCCAGAGTGACCCCCAAACTGATTGGCCGTAACCAGGGGTGATGACCTGTCTCCAGGTGACATCACAAAGCAGCCAGCAGCCAATCACACGGCGGCCTGCAATGATGTCCCCAAGCGGCTGCAGTGGCCAGTTTGAATGGACGGGGAGTTTGTGACCGCTCCCAGCTCCAGGCACTGGACCCTTCAACAATCTCAACACCATCAACAACTCAATGCAGCAAGAGGTCCCTCACCCCTGACATTACTGGGGCTGAGTGATGGTGTGTTTCAGAGGTTGCATCATCTCATTCGCTGTTCCAAAAGGAAGAAAAATAAATTAAAATGGATTGAATTAAATTGAAAATTGAGTACAGCGACACAAAAAGCAGCACTTGTCAGCTTTTGATGGCCTCCCTCACAACGGCGCGTAGAGCTCTTGATAGTTTGCTTTCAGAACAACTCAAAGGCCATAGTGAGGGAGTCCATCAAAAGCTGCTGAGTGCTGCTTTTTGTGTCGCTGTACTCAATTTTCAATATCTAATATCTGTACTATGTTATCGATATAGATAATCATATCTATATTATCCATAGGATAAAAACTGAGATCATAAACCCAGACCAAACTAGTAGAACAGGGCATTACTCTGGGGACAATCTCCACAGGCTCCTTTACATCATGACTCATGCCCAAGGTCGTGGAGTTGAGGCCATGGTCTTATCTTTCGATGCTGGAAAGGCCTTTGACCAGGAATCATGGGTGTTCCTATTTCAGACTTCAGACGGCCTGGGGTTTGGGCCCAACTTTGTAAGATGGGTCCAGATCCTTTATTCAATTCCACAGGCCTCTGTCAGAGCGAATGGTCAAATTTCTGAAGTCTTTGGACTCAAGAGGAGGACAAGACAGGATTGTCCTCTGTCCCCCCTTCTGTTCACTATCTGCATAGAATCCTGAGCACAAATGGTGAGAGACAGTCAGGACATAAAAGGTGTTCTAGCTGGAGAAGAAGAGCACAAATTGACATATTCTGATGACATCCTGCTATATTTATCAGATCCTACAACATCCATATTCTTTCTGAAAAGAGAATATTATAAAGTTTGGCGATTACTCAGGTTACAAAGTTAATGTTGATAAAACTGAAGAAATGGAAATAACTTCCCTGAAATGAGTTCCCTGCTTTTGGAATCTGTGCCACAATTGATAACTTCCTCTGTAAATTTAGAAACCCGACAGTGCTGAAGGAGGCCATTCGGCCCATTGTGCCTGCACCGACAACAATCCCACCCAGGCCCTATTCCTGTAACCCCACATATTTACCCTGCTAATCCCCCTGACACTAAGGGGCAATTTACCATGGCGAGTCAACCTAAACTGCACATCTTTGGACTGTGGGAGGAAACTGGAGCACCCGGAGGAAACCCACACAGACACGGGGATAATTCTCTCTGGACACTCAGTCCAGGTCTAAATAGTGTTTGATATAGCTCAAGCAGAACCTGCCCTGCTCTGGTAGTCTATACATCAGCCAGTAAAGGAAAGTATTCCGTCTGCCAGTCGAAACCACCTTATCGAGCTGTCCTGTTACCCTCAGGAATCACTGGACACTCACTCTAAGATCCCTCTATTCACACACACAGGGAGATCATATTAGAGAGGCGGGGGGGGGGATTGTTATGGGAGATTGAAAGGCCCAATGTGTCATATGGCCTCAATCTGCTGTCTCTCTGCCTCAGAATTATTAAATACCAGCTCGGAGTGTGTGCATCACCAGAATCAAACACACGCCGCTGTTCTTTACATCCAATTCTGTAGCTCGGCCTGGTGTCCCCTTTGCCACATCAGGGTGTGGTGTGAGTTTGGATCTCTCCATCAAACCCATGTTCCTGGTGCTGTGAGGCAGCAGTGATAACCACTGTGCGACCGTGCCGCCCCCGTCTCGAGTTCAGATCCCAGTACTTTTTAGTTGGAGCATTGAGGAGTCAAAAAAACGGAATGAATGTGTGTGAGCGTCGGTGCGCTTATGTTTCTGTATTTCTGTGTGTCTGTGTGAGAGAGTTTCCAACTGTGTGCATGTGTTTGTGTGTGTGTGAGCGTGTGTGTGTATTTCAATGTGTTTCTGTGTGTGTCTGTATCTGTGTGTGTATTTCTGTGTGCACGTGTGTGTGAATGTGTGTCTGCGCGTGAGTGAATGTATATCACTGTGAGTGTGTGTGTGTGTGTGTGTTTATTACTGTGGGTGTCTCTGTGAATGAGTGTGTGTGTGTCCGTGAGTGTGCATCTGTGAATGTGTGTCTGTGAGTGTGTGTCTGTGTGTCTGTGAATGTGTGTCTGTGTCTCTCTGTTGTGTGTGTGTCTCCGTGTGTTTGCGTCTGAGTGTGTGTGTCTGTGAATGTGTGTCTGAGTGTGTGTGTGTGTGTGTGAGTGTCTGTCTCTGTGAGTGTCTGTCTCTGTGTGTTTATGTGTGTGTGTGTGTGTGTGAGTGGTGGAGCAGGCTCGATGGGTTAAATGGCCTACACATATTTGAGATTTAAATATATTGATACAGATGCATGCTGTCACCCCCCCTCCCTCCCCACCCAGCCACAGAAAGATATCTGCAGTTTTGTCATATTTTTTGAACCATTTAATGTGACAGAATGCGAAACATCCTGGCCAATGACACAAACAATGATCCAGCATCGTCAGCAGCATCGCTGGAAACATCAAATTGCAAAGTTATTCATATTTTGTAAATTGACAAAACTGATGGAGAGGTTTGAGTTCAGGGAAATGTAAACTGACACAACTTAGATTGAAAAGGGCTGGAACAATGTACTTTAATAAATGATGAAAAGTGGAAGCTCAAAATGTTCCGATATTTCACAGCTGGATTCACACAATACACAGAGCAATGTCTCTGATACTCTGGAATTGCTGCAAATGTGGTTAATCTCAGTACGGAGGCTGCTTTCATGGTTCAATGTTAATCTGATCACTCTCATCAAAACAGGGTCAACATTTCTGTACAATGTGAGGGATTCGTAAGTTAATATAGTTCAGTTTCAATGTTTAAAATAACCAGTCACTTTTCTGTGGCTGCTTTGGGAGTGTCAGTGGAATGTAGTTCACAGTAAAGTGTGAACAATTGTATTGGGAAATAATTGGATTCAGTTTCCATTGAGAGCTTCCTGCATTCTGGAAATGTGTGTGATCTATTCAGAGATTGGAAATGACGGATGAATAAAGATACAGTTTGTTGTTAGTTTCATGACATTGTCTGCCTTGAAGGTTCACCAGTTCCATGTGCTGAGAGAAAGGAATGATTAAACAATGTCTATAATTCAAATCCTTCAGACAAGTGAAAAAGCAGGAGAACAACTGAATCCACAAACGCTGCCACAGACAGTATTCGAAGCTTCAACTTCATGTTTGAATGTGAAGGACTGATTGAAATAAACAGGAGGCCACACTGGGATGCTGAGCAATTTGATTCCTGTTTTTCCTAAACTAATAAAAACCTGTGATGAAACATTCCTTGGACAGAGCAGAGGGAATTTTACTCTGTATTTAGGCCATTACAGTATTTGTGTTGGGAACATTTGATGAACAGTGCAGATTAAACATTATTCTTAACCGCTGGAATTTAAATTAGAGCCTGATTTAATCAAACATTTAAAATAATGAGGTAAAGGGAGAGGCTGATAAAGAACAAGTTTTTCTGCTGGCTGGGAACTCCAGGATTTGGGGACATTTGGATGTAGCCTCAGTTTAGGATTTTAGAAATGTGGGAATGAAATCATTGCCAGATGTGGTGTGGAGTTAGTTTGAAACAATCTTCTGCAAATGGCTATTGATGCTCAGTCACTTGTTATTATTTTTAATCTGGGGTTGATAGATTTCCCTTAGTCCAAGGGGTAAAGAGGGAGAGAGTTAGATCACAGATCAGCCATCATCTTATTGAATACTGGAACAGGATTTCAGGAAGATTATTCCAGATTCCAAGCAGCCTCTCGGTGAAGTGATTTTACTCACTTCACTTCTGATCCATTTCCCCATCATTAATAATCTGTACCCTCTTGATCCTGACCATCTCTTGAGAGGGAAGATTTTCTCACTCTTTAACCAGTCCATACCTCTGAGGATCTTGAATCTCTCTATCAAGTCTCCTCTCAGCCTTGTTTTCTCTGGGGTGCGGGGAGAAAACATTCATTTCCACATCCTTCCCATTATTAAACTCTGACCAAAGGGGAACAGATTTCAAAATGAAATGAAGGTGGTAATGCCTGGTGACTGTCCAGCATTAAATTAATTAAACACATCAAAGCATTTTGGTGGGGGGAGTGGGTGGGGGTGGGTTTACACCAGAGACTGGCAGTAAAGAAACAGGGGAGGCTCCCCACTCCCCCATCCCTTCCCTGATCTGTGTCTCTCCCTCTGCGTTTAACCCCCACCTCCAGCTGTGTTTCTGACTCATTTTACAAACCGCACCAACACTGAGAATCTCCCTCATTCGATATCAATACATTCAATCTCAGCAATGAAGCTTCTATCACCCCCGCCCCCCTCTCTGTCTCTTTCACTCTCCCCGCAGATCTAGACCTAATCGAAACACAATCTCTGCACCCCTCCCTCTCCTGCTCTGGATAATCTGTCCTGATCTCTGCTCTGTTTCTCTATCTCAGTGTGAATCTGGAATGAAGTGCTCTCTCTGATAAGTTGCTGTCTGACCGTTTAAAATAATGATGTACGCTGTGCATCATGTTTTAAAGCTCAGAATGAGAAGAGAACAGTGGGAGGGGGAGCAGGAAAATCCACAATCCCACCCTGAAGTGGCTGCTGCACATTTTATTGAACCATTGAATTCAGCCACTTCAACCCTGTTCGGGAATTAAGGAAATACGAAGGTGCCCCTGAGATTAGGCCTTGAATTGAGACCCAGTCACACAGGCCTTGAATTGAGGCCCAGTCACACAGGCCTTGAATTGAGGCTCAGTCACACAGGCCTCGAATTGAGGCCTACTCACACAGCCCTTGAATTGAGACCCAGTCACACAGGCCTTGAATTGAGGCCCAGTCACGCAGGCCTTGAATTGAGGCTCAGTCACACAGGCCTCGAATTGAGGCCTACTCACACAGGCCTTGAATTGAGGCCTAGTCACACAGGCCTTGAATTGAGGCCTAGTCACACAGGCCTTGAATTGAGGCCTAGTCACACAGGCCTTGAATTGAGGCCTAGTCACACAGGCCTTGAATTGAGGCCTACTCACACAGCCCTTGAATTGAGGCCTAGTAACACAGGCCTTGAATTGAGGCCGAGTCACACAGGCCTTGAATTGAGGCCGAGTCACACAGGCCTTGAATTGAGGCCCAGTGAAACAGAACAATCCTTTCCATCCACAAATCCCAGTGCCCTGTTTAAAAACACAAGGAGGACTCTGGGATTGAGAACAAGCCTTTCCTCAGGCTCAGGAATGTGAATTTCAGCCCCCTCTCCCTCCCGAGTGCTTCACAGTGAGAGAGGGAGACTGAGAATGTTACAAAGAGAAACTCAGTAAAAGTAGATTGAAATCATAGAAATCATAGAAACCCTACAGTGCAGAAGGAGGCCATTCGGCCCATCGAGTCTGCACCGACCACAATCCCACCCAGGCCCTACCCCCACATATTTACCCGCTAATCCCACTAACCTATGCATCTCAGGACTCTAAGGGGCAATTTTTAACCTGGCCAATCAACCTAACCTGCACATCTTTGGACTGTGGGAGGAAACCGGAGCACCCGGAGGAAACCCACGCAGACACGAGGAGAATGTGCAAACTCCACACAGACAGTGACCTGAGCGCTGCCCTGGGCTCTCACACAGCACCGTGACATTACTGAGAGTAAAACACAGGCACTGTCCAATTGGCCAATTAAACCGCGTCCCAATCGCAGCCTTTTTCATTCCAAGCCCCTGTGAGAACTCGATCGAAACGCCCTCTCTGCAGCTCTGCCTTACCCTGTTCCTCTCGATATCCCACCCTCCTGTCCCTCAATCTTTTATGTTTAAAATGTGGACACTGATATAGTGTTAGGAATATGGGGCAGGGAGGAGGCACAGAGCATGAGTGCACAGCAAGATCCCACACAGTCTGAACATGGCCAGATACAATGTGATATTTAAGTGAGGATTGAGGTGAAGTCAGTGGGAATGAGGGACCACACCTCTCCCTCTCTCCGCCCCTCTTCCTTCCACCCCTCCCCAGTTAAAATAAGGGGTCATCGCTCCTGGTTTGGTGCTGTTTGTACATTTGACATGAACAGGGAACCTTCCACTTCTAGCACAGTCACTCCTCTCTGATTCCCTCTCTCTTTTACCTCCACCATCTCTGCCCCTATCCACCCCCCTCCTCTCTCTCTCCCCTGCACTTGATGATCTAACTCTGTTCTCTCTCTCTCTGCCTGTTTATCTCCCCCTATCTCTGTGCGTACCCATCGCCCTCCTCTCTCTCTCTCTCGCCTGCTCTGGATAATCTCTCTCTCTCTCTGATGATGAACCTGGATTGAAATGCTCTCTGAAAGGTGTCTGTCTGACCATTTTAAATCATGTCACCCTGTGACCACTGTTTGTGTTGATCACTGATTCACATTGAGAAATGAGGCTGGGGGCAGTGGTGGGAGATGGAAGCAATCACAGTCAGTTGTCAGTACACTGAATTTGGGGAGCGGAACCACGGTCTCCCAGCAGGATAGGCTGCAGGGAAAATACACACAGCAAGATCCCACAAGCAAACTGCTCTGTTACCCTCCCGTTCCCCCCGCCCCTCACTGTTACCCTCCATTTCCCATTTCTCTCACTGATAACTCGCAATCAAAGGAGAACGATGGGAGACAGAGAGAGAGAGAGAGAGAGAGAGCAGGAAAACCCACAATCACATCCTGAATTAAATGCATTATTTTGTTTTTAACCATCGAGTTCTCCCACTTCAGCACTGACACTGTTCGGGAATGAAGCAAATACAAAAGGACATTCTGAGGGCCCTCTGAGATTAGGCCTTGAATTGAGGCCTAGTCACAGAGGCTGCATTAAACCTTGGGGACAGAGAACAGTTTTCTCCCCCCCTCCCACAGTGAAACAGAACAATCCTCTCCAGCCCCGGAACTGTCCCAGACACGACTGGAAGGAGTGAGAGGGAAAAGGGAGAGTGGGGATGAGGGTGGAGCCAGTGATCTCCAGACCCTGCCCCTTCCACCCCACCCCCCCGCATTAAAACAACAAATCACGTTGGGATTTCCCTCGACTTTATTACAAGATGCAACACAGAAGCAAATAGGTGGAGCAACGGGGAAGGATTGCAGGAAAGTGAGTGAAAAAACACCCTCGCCCGCTCTCTCCCCCTCCCTCCTCCTCCACCTCATTCTCTCCCCCTCCCTCCTCCTCCACCTCATTCTCTCCCCCTCCCTCCTCCTCCACCTCATTCTCTCCCCCTACTCTTGCCCTCCCTCTCGCGACCCACATTCTAGAACCTTTGATCTCTCCCCCTTGCACACTCTGCCTCCCTCACACTTTCCTCTCTTTTCCACTCCCTCTCCCACTGATTCTCTTCCCCTCACCCTCTCTTCTCCTCACTCCCTTCCTCCTCACTTAATTTCTCCCTCCCCCTCACTCCCTCAATTCCTTCCCTTTCACTCTCTTCCCCCTCAGTCTCTGCCCTCACACTCTCCCCTTTACTTTCCATCCCTTAGTTTCTCTCCCTTCACACTTCCCCACTCGCCCTCTCCTCTCTCTCCTCCTCACTCTCTGTCTTCACTCTCTCCCTTCCCCTTCAGTGTCTTTCCCCCTCAGTCTTTTCCATCACACGATCCCGCCTCAGACCTTCCACTCTCTTCCCCCTCAGTCTTTTCCATCACACTATCCCGCCTCAGACCTTCCACTCTCTTCCCCCTCAGTCTTTTCCGTCACACTATCCCGCCTCAGACCTTCCACTCTCTTCCCCCTCAGTCTTTTCCGTCACACTATCCCGCCTCAGACCCTCCCCTTCACTATCCATCCCATCAACCTCTCTCCCCTCAGTTGCTCTTCATTTACTCTCCCCCTTATTCTCTCCTCTGACTCTCTCCCCGTCAGTTCCTCTCCCCGTTCTCTCCCTCCTCTGACTCTCTCCCTCATTCTTCACCTTTCTCCCCCTCACTCCGTCCCTTCACTCCATCTACGCTCACTTTCTCCACTTCACTCTACCTCTCATTCTCTTCTCTCTCCTCCTCACTTTCATCCCCCACTCTCTCCCCCTCACTCCGTCCCCTCTATCTCTCCGCTTCACCCTTCCCCTCCCCCTGCGTCCCCCGCACTCCCCTCTCATTCTCTTATCCCTCATGCACTATCTTCCCGTCACTCTCCCTCCCCTCCTCACTCTCCCTCCCCTCCTCACTCTCCCTCCCCCATTCTCTCCCTCATTTTTCACCTATTCTCCCCCTCATTCGACCTCCCATCGCGCTCTCCCCTCACACCATCTGCCCTCAACCTCACTCCCCCTCACTCGCTCTTCACCTACTCTCTCCCTCACTCTTCCTGCTCACTCACTCTCTCATTGAGTGTATTTAAGACAGAGATAGATATGTTCTTGATTGGTAAGGGGATCAAATGTTATGGGGGAAATGCGGGAGAATGGGGTTGGAAACTTATCAGCCGTGATTACATAGTGGAGGAGACTCGATGAGCAGAATAGCTGAATTCTGCTCCTGTATCTTATGGTCTTTTCAGTTTCACGCTCACTGTTAGCGTTTACACTATTTACACTATTATTATTACACAATTATTTACACCAGTCCCCCGCTCTTTATTAGCTTGTGTATATATTAGTTTCAGCATTCCAATGATTCACAATTAGCATTTAACTAATTAATCAATAAGCATTTAATTGGAAATAACTAGTTATACATATTATAAAATCAGGAATATTCATTACAATTACAGAGCAGCAGCACTAACCCTTTCTCTTCCAAGACTCAATAACATAGATCATGTCACAAACTGAGCAGTATTCAGTTAAAACTAGCCCAGACCAGACAACACAAAGTTAATTTAAATTGAAATAATAGGTGATGCGAGGAGATTGTTCTGAAGAAATGATACTAATTTGAAAGTGATTAATTCATAGTCTTTGAAGAATTTCCCCGGTTCAATGTGAAGCTTTTAATGGTGTACAATATCTACCCACTTTTCAGCGCCGGCATCTGCAACTGTAGATGGATGAAAAACAACAATCCGACAAACACCAGGTAATATCTGTCATGGTAAAATAAACAGTTTGATAAATAATGGCAATATCTGACATCATGCATCTGTCCTGAGATCTCTGGGATAATCCAACATAAATCATACATTCAGAAATTAAATAAAGCTGAGGTGAGTGTGCAGGAACAGAGTGAAATTGTGAATTCTACCTTTCTATGCTCTCGCTCTGCATCTGCTCAGTGAGATATAAGGAACAAGGAAAGAGGAAACTGCATTTCCGAGGCTCTGATCCTGTGCAATGCTGCGCCAGTGTTCCTGTGTTGCTTTCGTTCGAGGGATGTCGGTTTCAGAGGAAATGTTATCACTTTTGTCCAACTGAAATGTTATTTGGTTACAGAGCGCTGCGATTTCATTAACCGCTGCAATGCGTGGGTTTGTTGCTTGATAGTGGTTTGTGATGTGCGTTTCTGTGGGTTTATGGCTGCGTGTTGAGAGTATTTAAGAGAGATTCTGTGTTTCTCTCTGTGTCAGTACGTGGATAAGAGTGTACAATTGTCTGTGTTTGTGAGTGTGTGGGTGTCAGTTTGGGCCTGTGTGTCTGGAAATAGGTGCAGGTGTGTTATCTTGGAAACAGGAATTACAGAGTGCAGCAGAGTTTACCCACTCCCATTCTGAATGGGATTAGTGTCTGATAACTGCACCAAATGTACACATTACAGTCTGAGATCATCCCCAACTACAATCTCCACACAATATCTCCCATAGGGAATGAGGGAACAGAGTTCATGTACAGTGTCTGGTGATAAAAGGGTTAATTCACCAGCCGGGGTTCCTGCTGCAAACTCCAATCCCTGTCAATATTGTTCAATATTCACGCTGCAGTAACCGGTTCCTCGATGCAGACATGGGACTTACTGAACTTGTCTGAGGCTCACAGAGAGCAGCACCTGCAGTAGCTGTGAGCCGCCAGCAGATGGTGGCATTGTGTCACTTTAATCACCAGATAGTGAAAGAGGTTTTGAGGAGAGGCTGGTGGAGCCTTTAATTCATTCACAGAGACAGAGAGGAAACCCTGACAAGATTGAACAATCTGCCCTCTGCTGGGTACTGTCAGAATCACACACACACTGTTCTCTCTCTGGAGAATGATCTCTGCTGCTCCATTTTGAAAGGAGGTTAAAGACTCTGTTGCTGAGAACACTGACAACACATTGCTGCTTAAACAATGGTTTGCAGCAATCTTTCCTTCAATGTGGAGACTAAAACTACAACAGTTTTCCAGCTGGGAAACCAGGTAAGCAGGGAAATCAGTGCCAGGCTGGAGGGGCTGATGGAATAGGGAGGGAGAGGGGCAGGAATGAAGGGTTTGGAAGGAGCTGTCGAAGATCTTCACAATTCAGGATTTCACTGTAACCGGTGGAGCAGCAATGTTTATAGATTGAAATGTTCACACTTTCACACTCAGTCCCGGTCTGGATCCCCGCAGCAGCTCCAGCTGTCTCTTCCCATTTGGACTGAACTGATTCCACCCCAGCCTGAAACAGATTAAAGATGAAACAGGAAATAAACAGATTGAACAACAGAGTAAATAACAGGAGACTGGAGTTAATGGGACAAATCTTCTGGTCTCTGGATCGCCAGAGGCCAGACACACATCCGAAGATGAGCATCGGGACCCTGTGGATGTCCCGACGCACTGATCTACCTGGGAATTGTCCCAGAGGTATTAACTACTATTGGGGAACCCCCCTGCTGCAGTTAGAGTCAGATACTTGGGACAGATCCACAAAGTTTACCTGGATAGTTACTCAGGTAATGTTAGACAGCTCACCACCTGGGCTAATACCTGAATAGCACAACCGAGTCCCCCAATCACTTCCCACTGATCCCCATACTCCACCTCCCACAGTCTGACTAGACCCACTCATAGAGTCACAGAGGTTTACAGCATGGAAACAGGCCATTTGGCCCAACTTGTCCATGCCACCCTTTTTTAAAAAACACCCGAAACTACAGTTCCACCCATATAGACTCAGTGGCTGAACCCTCGGATATATCCCCCCTCAGTACGGCCGTGATGCTTTCCCTAATCAAAAGTGCAACTCCCCCTCCTCTCTTACCTCCTGTTCTATCTTTCCAATAGCATCTGTACCCTGGAACATTGAGCTGCCAGTCCTGTCCCTCCCTTAGCCATGTTTCAGTAATTGCTATAATATCCCAGTCCCATGTACCCATCAATACCCTGAGTTCATCTGCCTTGTCCGTCAGGCCTCTTGCATTGAAATAAATGCAGTTTAATCTGGAATTCCCTTGCTCTCTGTCTTGCTTCTGTCTGATCTGTCTGGTACTAGGATTACTGACACTGCCTTTACTAATTAATGTGCTCTCTTTAACTTCCGTGCTGTCCTCAAACTTCTCTTTTGTCTCCCTACTGCTTTGGATCCCACCCCCCTGCCAACCTCGTTGAAACGCTCCCGAGCTGCTCGAGCAAATCTCCCCGCCAGGATGTTAGTCCCCCTCCAGTTCAAATGTAACCCATCCCTCTTGAACAGATCAGCCCTTCCCCAGAAAAGATCCCAATGATCCAAAAATCTAAATCCCTGCCCCCTGCACCAGCTCTCAAGCCAGTCATTCATCTGCCTAATCCTCCTATTCCTACTCTCACTAGCACGTGGTACCGATAGTAGTCCTGAAATTACTACCTTCGAGGTCCTACACGTTAGCCTTCTGCCTAACTCTCTGTATTCACATTTCAGGACCTCATCCCTTTTCCTACCTATGTCGTTGGTACCAATATGTACAACGACCTCTGGCTGCTCACCCTCCCCCTTAAGAATGTCCTGCAACCGCTCAGAGACGTCCTTGACCCTGGCACCAGGGAGGCAACACACCATCCTGGAGTCTCGATTGCAGCCACAGAAACGCCTGTCTGTGCCTCTAACTAGCGAGTCCCCGATTACTACTGCTCGCTTGCTCTTTGCCCGACCCTGTCCCACAGCAGAACCAGCTGTGGTGTCACAGGCCTGGCTACTGCTGGTATCTCCCCCTGACAGGCTATCACTCCCGTAAATCATCTCCCCCTCCCCTCCAGCCCGACTACCTCCCACTAGCCCTTGAACAAATCTGACTAAACCTCCCAACTTGGCCTCATCCGTCCCACCCTCTCCTGACCTGACACAGAAACATGGAAGATAGGAGCAGGAGGAGGCCATTTGGTCCTTTAAGCCAACTCCACCATCCATCACAATCATGGCTGAGCGTCCAACTCAAAAGCCTAATCCTGCTTTCTCCCCATAACCTTTGATCCTGTTCGCCCCAAGTGCTATATGCAGCCGCCTCTTGAATACATTCTTGACTATATCTCTGACTTAAACTGATTACTCGAGAAGCAACCCCAACCCACTACTCTCCAAAGCTATTAACCAATCCCAACCCCCGACCACGCAACCAAATCTAACTAGACACCCAACAACATTACCAACTCCCAGCCACCATCCAAACTGCTGATTAACCCTCCAACCCAACACAACACAACTCGACCACCCTCCAGACACCCAGAACTAATCCTTGAACCTCTCCCCAGCTCCCTGACTAACCATTCATCCAGTGACACACCAACCCATTCACTCCCACAATCAACTAACACTTATGGAGCTCCCCGGGGTCACTGTGCTGTAAATAAGGTGTGCTCGCTCTACCGCGACTCCACTCTGCTCTGGAGATCGCCTGGGTCACTGCTGTAAATAGGGTGTGTGCTCTCTCTTCCCCGACTCTACTCCGCTATGATGGGAGCTCCCCGGGGTCACTGTGCTGTAAATAGGGTGCGTGCTCTCTCTTCCCCGACTCTACTCCGCTATGATGGAGTTCCCCGGGGTCACTGTGCTGTAAATAGGGTGTGTGCTCTCTCTTCCCCGACTCTACTCCGCTATGATGGAGCTCCCCGGGGTCACTGTGCTGTAAGTAGGGTGTGTGCTCTCTCTCTTCCAGGACTGTGCATTGATGGAGTTCCTTGGAGTCACTGTGCTGTAAATAGGGTGTGTGCTCTCTGTTCCCCAACTCTGCTCTGATGGAGTTCCACGGGATCACTGTTCTGTAAATAGGGTGTGTGCTGTCTCTTCCCCGACTCTACTCTGGTGGAGTTCCCTGGGGTCACTGTGCTGTAAATAGGGGGTGTGCTGTCTCTTCCCCGACTCTACTCTGATGGAGATCCCCGGGGTCACTGTGCTGTAAATAGGGTGTGTGCTCTCTCTTCCCTGACTCTCGTCTGCTCTGGTGGAGCTCCCAGGGTCGCAGTACCGAAGATCCTGGGAGAAATATGCAGCAGTTTCAGTTTGGGGGAATTTTCACACATACCATTGCTGCTACTTGGAAGATTCAGGCCCATTTATACTTTAAATCCATTTATATTTTAATTGTCACACTGAAAATTAACACAAACACTCACCAGATCACCTCCAGACTCCTGCAGGTCAGTATGAGGCGGCGGAGAGCAGGGACAGATTGATCTGTGAAGGAGTTGAATCCCAGGTACAGAATCCTCAGTGACTGTTTTGTACTGAGAGCGGAGGCGAGATCCTCAGCACAAGAATCTGTGAGAGCGGTATTAGCCAGACTGGAGACCAGAGAGAGGAACAACAGGAATCAGGCTCAATCCCCAGTGTTTTAAATAATACTGTTAATAACAATAATAATGTATTGTATCAGACAGTCCAAAAACACAACCTGCATTTCTGTAGAATGAGGAAATACTCAATGCTGAAAATGAAATATAAATAAACTGGAAATGCTCAGCAGGTTAGCTAAATACATGTGAAGAGAGAAACAGGGGTAAAGTTTGAGCTTCCATTGGAACTGGGAACGGGCAGTGAATTGACAGGTTTGAAGTGACAGCGGTGGGTGGCTGGGGAAGAAACAAAGAAAGAACAAACTGGAATTACAGGAGTGATTAAATGATAAAAGTGATGATGGGACAGGACCACAATCACAGGATCCCCGTGTCCTTACTCGGAGTGGCTCGGGAGGGACATGGGATGGTCAGTGGTTTGGGAATGCAGTTTGTGGTGAGGTTGAAGATAATGGCTGTGATTTTACCAGAAGCTCTGAAGTCCCAACATGGGGATTGGAAATGGGTGGTGTGTCCGTGTGGGCAGGATAGGCAGAGTTATGACGGTGATATTGTCAGAGGTGGACAATTAACGGCTGGCAGGCAGGGGGAGCTGCCCACTGAGGCAGCCCGGGCATGGGGCAGTCCCGGTTCAGGCAATGCTGGCACCATCTCCAAAGGCAGCCAGCAGGACTTTCAAACAGCAGCTCTGGAGGGAGCAGCGAGGGAGCTCTGCTTACTGAATGAGGGGCTGAAATGTCAGACAGCAGAGCAAGGCTTGCCCTTCCCACCCCCCCCCCCCCCCCGCCCCTTCCCTGGAGGGGCTCCTCCCGGCTGCTCAGGCTCAGAGGGAGGTCCTGTTCCCTCAGGATGGGAGGAGATTATCCCATCGGTACAAGCCAGTCTGGATGGAGATTGTTGGGAGGTGAGCAGGTTTCAGACACGTGGTTACAGAGTGGAAAAGGATCAATGTCCTGATGTGTTCTGCCACGGTGAGTGCAGCACAGCCTGATGTGTGAATAAGGATGAGAGGGAAATTGTGGAAAGAACATCTCCACCCAGACACTGGCAATGCAAAGGACTTGCAGAATCTCACTGGCTGTCCTGTCTGGAGACAATACACATCTCTGTAACCTGTGCTTAATGCTGCCTTCTCTCACATTATCTGTCTCTTTAAGACCTGGTTGGCTGTAGGGATTCGCATTCTAATCAGTATTCTGGAACTTGATTTTGTGTCTCTGTGCCCTGTTTGAGAGCAGATTTCCACTCCATCTGACGAAGGAGCAGCGCTCTGAAAGCTAATGGTATTTGCTACCAAATAAACCTGTTGGACTTTAACCTGGTGTTGTTAAAACTCTTACAATGCAAAGGCAGCAGCATTGACTGTCAGAGACATGTCCGTTAGGCTGCCACCAGCATAGGCTCGAGCAGGGCTGACCAACATATTCACTGGGCAAACACACGTCAATGTTTTTCTCACTCAAGGGGCCGATGAGTAAATTTCAGAATGATAAAGTTTGGCACAGCAGAAATTTCAATTAAAAACTAAACTGAGATATGAAAAGAAACAACTTGCTGAGCACAATAATGAGTAATAAATAAAGATGATTATTAGAGTTTAATCCTCATCAATCACAAATTGTTTCTCTCCCACATTTGCTGCAGATTGGCTCAAAAACCTATCAGCAGCAAACATGGGAAAGAAGCGGGATGTGATTGGAGGAGCAGCTCCATGCAGATTCTTCCATTCAAACTGAACTGTGAGACTGAGATTCTGGAAACTCGCTCCGGGGGCCGCATTGAGGGGCTTCGAGGGTCACATTCACCCCTTGGTCCACACGTTGGACAACCCTGGGCTACTGCATGTGTTTGATGAGTGAGTAACAATTTATGTGTTTGGAAAGAGAGCAAATATCATCAGGGAATGAGTGAAGAAGAGTGGAGACATCCAGGTCTTGCCATCCTTACGCCAATGGAAGATGAAGTGCTGGATCAGGAAGGCCTGGGGGCAGAGTGGGTCATTACTGCTGGTGAGATGGGTTGAGTGGGTGGCCTAATGAAGGGGCACAGGAGAGCGTCTGGTGAGGACAAAACATAGAGCTTGTTTATCCATCACTGGTCACAGAGAGCAGTCTGAAGGACGTATTGGGATAGGAACAAAATAACTAGGAGCAGCAGAAGGCCATTCAGCCCCTCGAGCATACTCCATCACAGCTGATCTAATTATAGTCTCAACTCTTTTCCCCGTAACCCTTGATTCACTTCTCAATCCAAAATCATTCTTAACTCAGCCTTGAATATATTCAATGACTCTGCCGCCACGAGTCTCCAGGGAAGAGAATTCCACTGACCAGCCACCATCTAAAAATATAAATTTCTCCTCATCTCAGTCTTAAGGGACTGACAATTACATTTTAAAATCTGTCCCTTGTTCTGGTCTCTCTTACAAGAAGGAACAGCCTCTCAGCAACCACCCTGTCTCATCCCCTCAATGCGATCACCTTTTAACCTTCTGAACTTTCATAGATATTGCTCCAATCTGCCCAAATTTTCCTTGTAAAATAAACCTCTCCATCCCAGGAATCAGCCGAGTGAACTTTCTCTGAACTGGTTCCAATACAATTCTATCCTTTTGTAAGTAAAGAGCTCAACACTGTACACATTACTCCAGTTGTGGAGCCTCCCTGAGCCTCTCCACATCCCCTGGAAACATCTTTGCATCCTCCTCACAATTCAGATTTTCACCTAGTTTTCTATTATTCGCAGATTTGGAAATATTATATTTGATCCCCACATCCATATCATTGATGTAGATTCTGAATAGCTGAGACCCAAACACTGATCCCTGCCGTACTCCACTAGTTAGAGGCTGTCAACCCAAAAATAACACATTTATTCCAACTCCTTGTTTTTGTCCATTAATCAGTTCTCAATCCATGCTGGTATATTCCTCCCAATCCCACGTGCTCCAATTTTATTTAATAACCTCTTGTGTGTGAATCATGCAACTATAGAATCCCTAGTGTAGGAATCGTCATTCGGCCCATCGAGACACACTGACAGAGTAACTTACCAAGGTCCGCTCCCCATAAACTCACAAATTTACTGGGGCTAATCCACCTAACCTACATATCTTGGGACACGAAGGGCAATTTTACCATGGCCAATCCATCTACCATCCATATCTTTGGAGTGCGGGGGGAAACCGGAGCACCCAGAGGAAACACAGGCAGACACGGGGAGAATGTGGAAACTCCACACAGTCACCCAAGGCTGGAATTGAACCCGGGCCCCTGGCTGGGATGCAACAATGTTAACCACTGTGTCACCGTGCCAGCCTTTCATAAATCCATGTTGGCCCTGTCTAATCCTGCCATTAATTTCGAAGTGTTCTGTTATCACTTCCTTTATTATAGATTATTATAGGATTTCCATACCATCAATGTCAGACTAATAGATCTGCAGTTGCCCGGGTTTCCGTAACCCCACATATTTACGCCGCTAATCCACCTAACCTACACATCTTGGACACTAACGGGAAATTTAGCATGGCCAATCCACCCAACCTACACAGTTTGTTTGGACTATGGGAGGAAACAGGAGCAGCCGGAGGAAACCCACACAGACACGGGGAGAACGTGAAAACTCCACAGACAGTCGCCCAAAGCTGGAATGAATCCGGGTCCCTGACGCTGTGAGGCAGCAGTGCCAACCCCGGTGCCACATCTTCGCTTAATCTAATACACTCCTTGAATTAGCAACGGCTGGAACACTTCTGCTGCTCTTCTCCAAATGAAAGGAATCTAGTTTTGTTGGAAATGCCACACATTTGCACATCACCATGTCTAAAACAGCTTGTTGTGTGATTGGCACTGGAACGTGCTTCTCCAAGAAATTGCTTGAATAGATTCTGTGAACGAATCTTCTCTTCAACTTTTGACAATCTGAGCGATTTATACAGTAAATGGAAGAAGCCACAGGAGCATTGACCTACAGAGGGATCTGTGTGTACAAGTCTCCAGATCCCTGAAAGTAGCAACACAGGTGGATGAGGTGGTCAAGAAGGCAGACAACATGCTCGTCTTCATCGACCGGGGCATCGAGTGTAAAAGTTGTCAAGTTATGTTACAGCTGTATGAAACTTCAGTTGGCCACATTTGAATATTGCTTGCAGTTCCGTTTGCGACACGACCAGAATGATGTGGATGCTTTGGAGAGGGTGCAAGGAAGGTTTACCAGAATGTTGCCTGGTCAAGGACGGTTAGGTTATGAGGAGACGTTGTATAAACACAGATTGTTTCACTACAAAAAAGGGAGGCTGAGGGGTGACCTGATGGAGGTGTCCACAATTATGAGAAGCATCAATATGGTGGATAGTCAGAGACTTTTCTCCAGGGTGGAATGGTCAACTACAAGAGGGCACAGGTTGAAGGTGAGAGGAGCAAAGTTTGGAGGGAGGTGTGTGGGGTAAGTTTTAACCCAGAGGGTGGTGGGTGCCTGGAAGGCACTGCCAATGGAGGTGGCAGAAGCAGGCACGTTTCCAATGTCCAAGGTACATCTTGGTAGATACATGAACAAGAGACAAACAGGAATAGAAACCGCAAATTGGCAGTAAGTTCTGGGTCTGAATAAGCGTTAGGAGGCGCCACAGGCTTGGTGGGCTGAAGGGCCTGTTACTGTGCTGTGCGGTTCTTTGTTCTTCTTTGTATATGAAGATTAAAATCACCCGTGGTTATTGCAATATGTTTTTACAAGGCCCCATTATTTTTCCTGTGTACTGTGTCGGAGATTGTGACTGTTGTTAGGAGCCTATAAATGATTCCCACAAGAGAACTTTTAACTTTGGTAAATCTTATCTCTATCCAAACTGATTCTGCATCTTGAACTAAGTTCAGCTCTCGCGACTGTACTGACATCTGTTACTAACAGCGAGACTCCACCACCATGTCCTGTCCTCCATTTACTGTCATCCACTCACTCTCCCCCCTTTCACAGATCAATGGATGCTGTGTCCGGGGAGAGCTGTGCACATCTGAGGAGGAGGAGAGGACCTCAGAGGGTGAACCATAACATTATTCCCCCACTCCCTCAACATAAGGATTTTTGGGACTAACATGCCATTGCTCAGGGATCAGAGAGAGAAGCAACAGGAGTCAGAGGAAAAGCAGTTTTCCTTATTCATAACTGACGCCAATAGTAATGGGCAGTGTTTTTTATACAAATACCAGTGGTGAAATTATATTGTTGAATATTCAGTTATTATAAACACAATCTCACACAGTATGCTACTTACTCCAGCTCCTGTATTTTACATTCCGGATTCCTCAGAGCCACAGACAGCAGTTTCACTCCGGAATCTCCCAGTTTATTGTAACTCAGATTCAGATCTATCAGTGAGCGGTTTGTACTGAGAGCAGAGGCCAGGTCCTCGGCACAAGAATCGGTGAGACCATTAACACAGAGACTGGAGATCAGAGAGAGAAAAATAACAGGAATCAGGGTAAATCCAGTGTTTTTAAGAATAAGATCATTAACAATAATAATGTACAGCGCGGAACATTCAAGAAGCACGACTTCAGTTCATACAGAAGGCAAAATTATATTGATGCTGTAAATCTGAAATATGAATAAATATGTTGCAAACTCTCATCAGGTCAGGCAATATCTGTGAAGAGAGAAACAGATTTAGTTTCAGTTCAATTCGCGAAACTTAGAAATTGGAAATAGCGGTGAATTAAATTGTTTTAAGTGACAGGGAGCTGGGGATGGGCGGGTGACAAGGAAAGAACAAAATGGAAGTGCCAGACTGATTAAATGACAAAAAGGATGATGATGAAAGGGAAGAGCACAGGATTCCCATGTCCTTACCCTGAGTCACAGGGAGGGACATGGGATGGTCAGTGGCTCAGGAATGGAGTGTGTGGTGGGGTAGAAGATGATGAGAGAGAAACCTTTCTCACACTGCCAGTGGTTCGGGTCTGGAATTCACAGCCGGGAAGTGTGGTGGAGGTCGGCTGCATCGAAGCAGTCAAAAAGGAATTAGATGATTATTTGAATATAAAGAATGAGCGAGGATACGAGAAAAACGCTGGAGAATGACTCAAATTCCGAATGCTAATTTGGTGAGCTGGTGCAGACACGATGGGCCAAATGGCCGCATTGTGCTCCGTAAGAATTCTGTGAAGATAGTGGTTGGAAATGTATCGATATTTCAACTGGAAGTTGGTGATGTTGCAGTGTGGACAGTGTTAGTCGCCATAGTCCTCAATAAAATGTTAATACTGATAGGCAAAGGGATCTGGGTGTACAGGTCCACAGATCACTGAAAGTGGCAATGCAGGTGGAGAAGGTAGTCAAGAAAGCATACGGCATGCTTGCCTTCATCGGCCGGGACATTGAGTTTAAAAATTGGCAAGTCTTGTTGCAGCTTTATAGAACCTTCGTTCGGCCGCACTTAGAATATAGTGTTCAATTCTGGTCGCCACTCTACCAGAAGGATGTGGAGACTTTGGAGAGGGTACAGAAAAGATTGACCAGGATGTTGCCTGGTATGGAGGGCATTAGCTATGAGGAGAGGTTGGAGAAACTTGGTTTGTTCTCACTGGAGCGACGGAGGTTGAGGGGAGACCTGATATAGGTCGACAAGATTATGAGAGGCATGGACAGAGTGGATAGTCGGAAGCTTTTTCACAGGGTAGAAGAGTCAATTGCTAGGGGGGGTACAGGTTTAAGGTGCGAGGGGCAAGGTTTAAAGGAGATGTACGAGGCAGATTTTTTACACAGAATAGTGGGCGCCTGGAACTCGTTGCTGGGGGAGGTAGTAGAAGCAGATATGGTGGTGACGTTTAAGCGGCGTCTTGACAAGTACATGAATAGGATGGGAATAGAGGGATATGGTCCCCGGAAGGGTAGGGGGTATTAGTTAAGTCAGGCAGCATGGTGGGTGCAGTCTTGGACGGCCGAAGGGCCTGTTCCTGTGCTGTAATTTTCTTTGTTCTTTGTGTTTCTCTCCAATAGAGAGAGAGACAATTTGTTACATGTAGCTTCAGGGATACAATTTAATAAACGTGTGGCAACGGGAGGAGATGGGATTCCATGAACCCCACAGCCGGTAAGAGGACCAAACCCTCAGATTTAGCATCATTCTACATCACACTCTAAACACCAAACCAAATGAACTAACCAACTCCACATATAACTAAACAGGCACATTAATATCTGACAGGTTCGGGAAATCCGTGCACTCAGGCAGCACAGGCAGAATCACAGAATTGTTACAGAGCAGGCGGAGGCCATTCGGCCCATTGTGTCTGCACTGACTCTCCGAATGAGCAACTCACGAAGTGTCATCCCCCCACCTTCCCCCAAAACCCTGTGCATTCCAGAGCTTAACCACTCGCTGCAGGGGATGGCCCCATTCAGGCAATGCTGGCACCAGATTTAAAGGCAGCCAGCAGCACTTTTAAAGGCTCTGAAGGGAGCAGTGAGGGAGCCCTGGTTAATGAACAAAGGGCTGAAATGGCAGAAGGCAGATTAAACCCAATTCGCTGACACTTCCCTGGAAATTCTCAAGGATATATCGGTTTGGAGGGAGGTTCTGTTCCCTCAGGAGTGGAGGACGAGACCTGTCACATCAACCCAAGCAAGTCTGGATAGAAACTGCCGAGGGCGAGAGCAGGCAGCACGTGGCTGCAGTGAGGCAAAGGATCAATAACCTGATCTGTTCTGACAAGGAGAGCGTTAAACTTACAGGCTGATATGTGAATAAGGATGAAAGAGGAATGGTGCAAAGAACATCTCCACCCAGACACTGGCAATGTCCAGACAGCAGCATCAATCTTCAGGAACATGTCAGCCTCTCTGTGAAGGGTTCCGGTCAGTCAGAGATGACTGCTGCACTGCCAAAACTGAGTGACCATCCTGGTGGTCCCATGATGGGCAGTCTGGCAGCACCATAGGCTTGTGTGTGTCTTTTATGGGTGAGTAACAATGGAAATTTATGTGCTTGTAGAAGAGGGCACACAGCGTCAGAGAAGGAGCCAAGAGTGACAGTGTCTGGATTGTGTCATCCTTATGCCGATGGAAGATGCAGTGCTGGAGCTGGGAGACCTGGAGGCTGGGTGGGCAATCGCTGATGGTGAGATGGGTTGTGGATCCAGAGAGAGTGAGTGAGTGAATGGATGGGCACAGGAGAGGCTCTGCTTCTGAGTCCAAAACTTGGTGCTTGTGTGTCTTCCATTGGACACATGAAGCTCTGGGTTAGGAACAGTCTGCAGGACATGTTGGAATGTGTATTACCCTCTAACATTCTTCACTCTCTCACAAATCAACAGCTGCGGTGAGTGGGAGACGGGCGTGCAGCTCTGAAGATGAGGTGGGGTCGTTAGAGGACGGACTGTCATATTATTCCCCATAACATCGGCCACAGCAGATTCTGTCTCACACGAGTAGCAAAGGGGTTACAATCTGGCAGCACAGAGCAGCACAGACAAACCCGAGCAGCTGATGGAGGCAGCAATAGCTGAGTTCACTCACACTCTTCAGGGGAGAGGGAAGAGCCAGCTTCGGGAAGATTAAATGTGACTGGAGTCTTTAACAATGCAGCAGATACTGGAGCTGCAGCGCAAGGTATTTTAACATCCGGTGGAGTTTCCAAAGGCTGTGTGTATCCATACACAAAGGATGGAGGAGTCAATCCAGGCCAGCAGTGTTACCATGTCTCAGGTATGAGCACAAATAGCATCCTCCACAGAGAGATTGGTGACCTTCATGGAGAGTCACATCCAGCCTATCACCCACAGGAAATACACATGAACCTCCATGTTCTCACCACCTCCATGAGCTCTGTTGAACACGGGCTGCGGGAGGGGTGGGAAAATGTGCCTGGAGTCACTGTCAGGACCTCCCCAGCTGAGCAGGGAGGGTCCAGTTTGCCCTGAATGGATAGAGGTGCGGCTGCCTGCAGCATTTGGGAGCTCCTCTCAGGATGCCTCTGGTGTGGGCAGTGGGTCCCCTTCTGCTCCGACTGTGACACAAACACCCCAAGAAGCTATGATGACAGAGACAACTCCAGCATCTGTGCAGAGGACCCGCAGTCGGCCGGATCCTTCCAGGACTCAGGAAATCAGAGGACAAAGGCCACGGTCATCGAAATTCCCAGAGGAGAGGAGAGAGGTAAGATGTTGCCTGCAGCTCAGCGGAAAGTGCGGGGATGGCGGTGGTTGTCATGGTGGGGTTGATCCTTGGGATTCACAGGGTTATACTTTTTTGTTACTGGTGACCTTGTTACGTATGTATTTTCAGTAAATTCAGAGATGGAGCACCACTAAAAAAATGCTTCACCATATTCCTGGGTCTTTAACAGTTCACTGGGAATGTGAGATGGGAAATACAGCACTGAATCAGGTCAATACAATTCCAATACCTTTGTTTCATGTCGTGACGGCTCCAGGGAAATTATAAAACATTCACAGAAACAGCAACAGTGCTGGAGATGGTGAAGATTTATTTCACTGAATGGCTGTGTGAGAGACTCATGCAAAACATGTCTGTATCACTGAATCTCGACCCTCCCTGACACATATCCCATGTCCCTGGCCTGTGGTCCATGGGATTCCTCATCATGAAGCATCTGGTCAACATTGTATTGCATCACACTTTGTTCAAAGCTTCTCCACTCTAGATCCAGGTTGTATGGAACACAGCACAACACCAGGACATTTGAGACCCTTGCTGGGTATATTGAAGGGCTCCATCAGATCTATCTTTAGAAACCCTATGGCCTGCTCAATGGTCACTCCAATTGCCCTGTAGCAGCTGTGTGTCTCTCGTCTGTAACTATGTTTGGGCACAATTACCCATCCCCTCAGTGGGTAGCGCTGGTCTTTCTTAATTCTTTCATGGGATGATGGTGTCACTGGCAATGCCAACACTTGTTCCCATCCACAATTGTCCTTGAGAAGGGGATGGTGAACCATCTTGTTAAATTCTGAAGACCCTCTGGTACAATGCCGCTAGGAAGGGACATTCAGGATTATGATCCCACGTCAGTGATGGAAAAGCAATATATTCCAAGTCAGGTTGGTGTCTGGCTTGGGAGGGAATCTGAAGGTGGTTGGTGTTCCATCCTTCTGATATTCTTGCCCATCTAGGTGATAGAAAAGTCTTCCTATTTTCTATCACCTAACCAGCACAGGCTTGTGTCTTTGATGGGAGAGTAACAATGGAACTTTATGTGCCTGTAGAAGAGAGCACGAAACGTCAGGGAATGAAGTAAAAAATGATGACAGCGTCCAGATCTTGTACTCCTTACACGTAGAATTAGCAGCACTGGAGCTGGGAGAACAGCAGAAAGTGTGGGAAATCGCTGACTGCGATACTGGTTGTGGAGCTGAGAGTGTGCGGTCAAATGGATGGGCACAGGAGGCTCTCTGGTGCCTGCAACACATAGAGCTTGTGTACCCATCACCGGTCACATGGAACCGGCTGAAGGACGTGTTGGAATGTACATTTTGTCACAAACTATGTCTTGAAGAAATATACTGAATATTGAAGGATATTGAATTTGATGATCAGCCATGAACAAAATGAATGGTGTAGCAGGCTCGAAGGGCCGAATGGCCAACTCCTGCTTCTAGTTTCTATTTTAATCATGTTTCTCTGCAGGTTATGTTGTTGGCACCGTGCTATCTGTAGCCGGTTTCCTTTATTGTTACTGAAGCAGTATAATTGACATCATGTTGATTTTAATCTGAACTAATGCAGTGTTCTGTTGTTTCAGTGTTTCCCCTGGGATGGCAGAGTAGAGCTTGATTGCGGGTGATTGACAGGTTATGTCATGTGACTGAGGGGCAGCTATTTTTCACAGAACATTCTAGCTTTTATTCTTCTTTCAGAAGCTGCTTGAAGTTAAGACAAACAGCAGTGCTGTTTCCCTCTCTGAAGTTGGAGTTTTTGCTGTTTAAGTGTTGCTGTGTTGGAAGCTGTCAGAGACTGGGGTTACCTCTCTGCGGTTGGGCTGTTCGGAGGCGACATCCTTCTCTGAAAACAATTGTCTGTTGGCTCTCCGGAAGTGGTAAAAAGCTGGAAATCGGCAACACGTGAGCTTACTTGTTTTTGTGCTAACTAATGTTGGAGAAGGGTGTATGTCTGTGGGTATTGCTTTATATTGGAACAACAGAGATAGCTAGCTGTTAAGAGTTATACTGTGTCATGTTTAAGTCTTGCAATTGGTAAAGGTTATGCTAATTCTTGTTGTTATATTCTAACTGCATTCTTAAATAAGCTGTGTTTGATAAAAGCATCCTAGTGGGTCACTTGATTCATACCTGGAGTGAAACACCTCATGCTCATCAATGCCAAAATCAAATGTAAAACCAAGGGTCCAGGCTAACTTCACAAAACACCTTGGAGTTTCTGGTCTGCATCTTAACAATTGCCTCCATTCACTCTTTACTCTTCCTCACAAATCAAGGGTTGTGTGACTGGGTGACACGTGTCCCCCTGTAAGCATGTGAACTGGTCCTCAGTCACCGTCACATTGTTCCCCTATACCCAGGGCACAAAAATCAATGTGATTGACATTCCACTGCATTGGGATCAGAGAGAGAGAAATCACAGGAATCAGTGAAAATTCAGGTTCTGGTTCAGAACTTCCAACCCCTGGGCCTTTATAGAGTTTTTCAGCACAGAAAGAGGCCCTTCGGCCCATCGTGTCTGTGTCAGCCATCAAGCAGCAATCTATTCTAACCCATTTCCAGCACTTGCTCCATAGCCTTGTCTGCTGCGGCATTTCAAGTGCTTGTCTGAATGCTTCTTAAATGTTGTGAGTGTTCCTGACTCCACCACCCTTTCAGACAGTGAGATCCAGATTCCCACCACCCTCTGGGTGAAAAAACCTTTCCACAGAACCATAGAATCCCCACTCTGCAGAAGGTGCCCAATCGCCTCATCGACTCTGCACTGACTGTCCGAAAATGCCAGGCCCACACAACTGCTTATCACTGGACATTTATCATGGCAAATCCACTGAAACTACATATCTTTGGACACGAAATGATAATTTAGCATGGTCGATCCACCTAACCTACACATCTTTGGACTGTGGGAGGAAACCAGAGTACCTGACGGAAACACGCACACATGGGGGGAACATGCAAGCTCCACACAGGCAGTCTCCCGAGGCCAGAATTAAACAAAGGTCCCTGACGTTGTGAGGCAGCAATGCTAACCACTGTGCCATCTTCAATTCTCCTCTGAAACTCCTCCCCAATGCCTTAAATCTATGCCCCTGGTTATTGTCTCCTAAAACAAAGGGGAAAGGGTTATTTCTATAATTTGATTCAACTCCACATGGTCGTCCCCCAGCCTTCCCCGTCTGAAAAAAATAACAGGAGCATTGACATACAGATGGATCTGTGCGTACTTGTCCACTGATCCCTGAAAGTGGTAACACAGGTGGATAACTTGGTCAACAAGGCATGCAGCATGCTTGCTTCATTGGCCAGGGCATCAGGTATAAAAGTTGGCAAGTTATGTGACAGCTGTATGAAACTTTAGTTAGGCCCAACATGGAATATTGCGTGCAGTGCTGATCGCCAGACAACCAGAAGGATGTGGCTGCTTTGGAGAAGGTGTAAAGAAGGTTCACAAGGATGTTGCCTGGTCTGGTTAAGGTATGAAGAGAAGTTGAATAAACTCGGATTGTTTTCACTGGAAAGACGGAGGCTGAGGGGCGACCTGATCGAGGCAGATATACGGTTGATAGTTGGAGTCTTTTCCCCAGGGTGGAAATGTCAACTACAAGACGGGACAGTTTGAAGGCAAGAGGGGGAAAGTTTAGAGGAGACGTGCGGGGAAAGTTTTCACATAGAGAGTGGTGGGTGCCTCGAATGCACAGCCAGTGAAGTTGACGGAAGCAGGCACGTTCCCAATGTTCAAGGTTTATCTTGATAGAGACATGAACGGGAGATGAACAGAGGAATAGAAACTGCGTCTGAGCAATCAGTACTGGGTCTGAATAAGAATGAGGAGTCGCTGCAGGCTTGGTGGGTTGAAGGGCCTGTTACTGTGCTGCATGGCTCTTTGTTCTTCTTTGTACATGAATGTTAAAATCACCCGTGATTATTGCAGAATGTTTTTACAAGACCCCATTAATATTCCTGTGTCCTGTGTCGGAGATTCTGAATATTGTTAGGAGCCTATAAATGATTCCCACAAGTGATCTTTTAACTTTGTTAATTCTTATCTCTCCCCAAACTGATTCTGCATCTTGATCATTGGAACTAAGTTCACCTCTCTCTGCTGTACTGACATCTGTTACTAACAGTGAGACTCCACCACCATGTCCTGTCCTCCATTTACTGTCATCCACTCACTCTCCCCCTTTTCACAGATCAATGGATGCTGTGTCCGGGGAGAGCTGTGCACATCTGAGGAGGAGGAGAGGACCTCAGAGGGTGAACCGTAACATTATTCCCCCACACCCTCAACATAAGAAGTTGTGGGACTGAGGGAGGGAAATTTGTTACGGCTCTTCAGGGGGGTTTAAACTAATTTGTCAGGGGAGTGGGAAAAGGAGTTTAGTCCAGAAGTCAGTGTTGAGGGTGGTGAGGTATTGGGGAAGATATCAGGGTCAAGGGTGGGTACCGGTAGACACGAAGGTGGGTTGAAGTGTGTCTATTTCAATGCAAGGAGCATCCGGACCAAGGTAGATGAACTTGGGGTGTGGATTGGTACTTGGGGCTACGATGTTGTGGCCATTACGGAGACGTGGGTAGAACAAGGACAGGAATGGTTGTTGGACGTTCCGGGGTATAGATGTTTCACTAAGTGTAGGGAAGCTAGTAAAAGAGGTGGAGGAGTGGCATTGTTAATCAAGGATAGTTTAACGGCTGCGGAAAGGCACTTCGAGGGGGATCTGCACACTGAGGTAATATGGGCTGAGGTTAGAAATAGGAAAGGAGCGGTCACGTTGTTAGGAGTTTACTATAGGCCCCCAAATAGTAATAGAGATGTGGAGGAAGAAATTGCTAAGCAGATTATGGATATGTGTGGGGGTCACAGGGTAGTTGTCATGGGGGACTTTAACTTTCCAAATATTGATTGAAACCTTTGTAGGTCAAATAGTTCGGATGGGGCAGTTTTTGTGCAGTGTGTGCAGGAGGGTTTCCTGACACAATGTGTGAATAGGCCGACAAGAGGTGAGGCCACATTGGATTTGGTACTGGGAAATGAACCGGGCCAAGTGTTAGATTTGGTTGTGGGAGAGCACTTTGGAGATAGTGACCACAATTCGGTGTCTTTTGTTATTGCAATGGAGAGGGATAGGGCCGTACGGCAGGGCAAGGTTTACAATTGGGGGAGAGGTAATTATGAAGCGATGAGGCAAGAATTAGGGGGCATAAGTTGGGAACAGAAACTGTCAGAGAAAGGAACTAATGAAAAGTGGAACTTTTTCAAGGAACAAATACTGGGTGTCCTTGACAGGTATGTCCCTGTCAGGCAGGGAGGAAATGGCCGAGTGAGGGAACCATGGTTCACGAAAGAGGTGGAATGTCTTGTGAAAAGGAAGAGGGAAGCTTATGTAGGGATGAGGAAACAAGGTTCAGATGGCTCGATTGAGGGTTACAAGTTAGCAAGGAATGAGCTGAAAAAGGGGCTTAGGAGAGCTAGGAGGGGACACGAGAAGTCCTTGGCGGGTCGTATCAAGGAAAACCCCAAGGCTTTTTACTCTTATGTGAGGAATAAAAGAATGACCAAGGTGAGGTTAGGGCCGGTCAAGGACAGTAGTGGGAACTTGTGTATGGAGTCAGTAGAGATAGGCGAGGTGATAAATGAATACTTTTCTTCAGTGTTCACCAAAGAGAGGGGCCATGTTTTTGAGGAAGAGAAGGTGTTACAGGCTAATAGGCTGGAGGAAATAGTTGTTCGGAGGGAGGATGTATTGGCAGTTTTGAATAAACTGAAGGTCGATAAGTCCCCTGGGCCTGATGAAATATATCCTAGGATTCTTTGGGAGGCAAGGGATGAGATTGCAGAGCCTTTGGCTTTGATCTTTGGGTCCTCACTGTCCACGGGGATGGTGCCAGAGGACTAGAGAGTGGCGAATGTTGTTCCTCTGTTTAAGAAAGGGAATAGAAATGACCCTGGTAATTATAGACCGGTTAGTCATACTTCGGTGGTTGGTAAATTGATGGAAAAGGTCCTTAGGGATGGGATTTATGACCATTTAGAAAGATGCGGATTAATCCGGGATAGTCAGCACGGATTCGTGAAGGGCAAGTCGTGCCTCACAAATTTGATAGAATTTTTTGAGGAGGTAACTAAGTGTGTTACCTTTATCGCGAGGGGGATAGAATATAAAAGCAGGGAGGTCTTGCTGCAACTGTACAAGGCACTGGTGAGGCCGCAACTGGAGTACTGTGTGCAGTTTTGGTCCCCTTATTTGCGAAAGGATATATTGGCCTTGGAGGGAGTGCAGAGAAGGTTCACCAGGTTGATACCGGAGATGAAGGGTGTGGCTTATGAGGAGAGATTAAACAGATTGGGTCTGTACTCGTTGGAGTTTAGAAGGATGAGGGGTGATTTTATAGAGACATATAAGATAATGAAGGGGCTGGATAGGGTAGAGGTGGAGAGATTCTTTCCACTTAGAAGGGAAACCAGAACTAGAGGACACAGCCTCAAAATAAGGGGGGGGGGGCCGGTTCAGAACAGAGTTGAGGGGGAACTTCTTCTCTCAGAGGGTAGTGAATCTCTGGAATTCTCTGCCCATTGAAGTGGTGGAGGTTTCCTCGTTGAATATGTTTAAATCACGGGTAGATAGTTTTCTGATCGATAAGGGAATTAGGGGATATGGGGAGCAGGCGGGTAAGTGGAACTGATTCGCTTCAGATCAGCCATGATCTTGTTGAATGGCGGGGCAGGCTCGAAGGACCAGATGGCCTACTCCTGCTCCTATTTCTTATGTTCTTATGTGTTGATGAAGGTAGGGCAGTTGATGTCATATACATGGATTTTAGTAAGGCGTTTGATAAGGTCCCCTATGGTCGGCTTATGATGAAAGTGAGGAGGTGTGGGATAGAGGGAAAGTTGGCCGATTGGATAGGTAACTGGCTGTCTGATCGAAGACAGAGGGTGGTGGTGGATGGAAAATTTTCGGATTGGAGGCAGGTTGCTAGCGGAGTGCCGCAGGGATCTGTGCTTGGTCCTCTGCTCTTTGTGATTTTTATTAATGACTTAGAGGAGGGGGCTGAAGGGTGGATCAGTAAATTTGCTGATGACACCAAGATTGGTGGAGTAGTGGATGAGGTGGAGGGCTGTTGTCGGCTGCAAAGAGACATAGATAGGATGCAAAGCTGGGCTGAAAAATGGCAAATGGAATTTAACCCTGATAAATGTGAGGTGATTCATTTTGGTAGGACTAATTTAAATGTGGATTACAGGTTCAAAGGTAGGGTTCTGAAGACTGTGGAGGAACAGAGAGATCTTGGGGTCCATATCCACAGATCTCTAAAGGTTGCCACTCAAGTGGATAGAGCTGTGAAGAAGGCCTATAGTGTGTTAGCTTTTATTAACAGGGTGTTGGAGTTTAAGAGCCATGGGGTTATGCTGCAACTGTACAGGACCTTGGTGAGACCGCATTTGGAATATTGTGTGCAGTTCTGGTCACCTCACTATGAGAAGGATGTGGAAGCGCTGGAAAGAGTGCAGGGGAGATTTACCAGGATGCTGCCTGGTTTGGAGGGTAGGTCTTATGAGGAAAGGTTGAGGGAGCTAGGGCTGTTCTCTCTGGAGCGGAGGAGGCTGAGGGGAGACTTAATAGAGGTTTATAAAATGATGAAGGGGATAGATAGAGTGAACGTTCAAAGACTATTTCCTCGGGTGGATGGAGCTATTACAAGGGGGCATAACTATAGGGTTCGTGGTGGGAGATACAGGAAGGATATCAGAGGTAGGTTCTTTACGCAGAGAGTGGTTGGGGTGTGGAATGGACTGCCTGCAGTGATAGTGGAGTCAGACAATTTAGGAACATTTAAGCGGTTATTGGATAGGCACATGGAGCACACCAGGATGATAGGGAGTGGGATAGCTTGATCTTGATTTCAGATAAAGCTCGGCACAACATCGTGGGCCGAAGGGCCTGTTCTGTGCTGTACTGTTCGACTGACATCCCATTGCTCAGGGATCAGAGAGAGAAGCAACAGGAGTCAGAGGAAAAGCAGTTTTCCTTATTCATAACTGACGCCAATAGTAATGGGCAGTGTTTTTTATACAAATACCAGTGGTGAAATTATATTGTTGAATATTCAGTTATTATAAACACAATCTCACACAGTCTGCTACTTACTCCAGTTTCTGCATTTTACATTCCGGATTCCTCAGAGCCACAGACAGCAGTTTCACTCCTGAATCTCCCAGGTTATTGGCACCCAGATTCAGATCTATCAGTGAGCGGTTTGTACTGAGAGCAGAGGCCAGGTCCTCGGCACAAGAATCAGTGAGAGCGTTATCTTTCAGACTGGAGATCAGAGAGAGAAAAATAACAGGAATCAGGGTAAATCCACAGCGTTTTTAAGAATAAGATGATTAAAAATAATAATGTACAGCGCGGGACATTCAAGAAACACAACCGCAGTTCATACAGGAGGCAAAATTCTATTGATGCTGTAAATCTGAAATATGAATAAATATGTTGGAGACTCTCATCAGGTCAGGCAATATCTGTGAAGATAGAAACAGATTTAGTTTCAGTTCAATTCGCGAAACTTAGAAATTGGAAATAGCGGTGAATTAAATTCTTTTAAGTGACAGGGAGCTGGGGATGGGCGGGTGACAAGGAAAGAACAAAATGGAAGTGCCAGACTGATTAAACGACAAAAAGGACGATGGTGAAAGGGAAGAGCACAGGATTCCCATGTCCTTACCCTGAGTCACAGGGAGGGACATGGGATGGTCAGTGGCTCAGGAATGGAGTGTGTGGTGGGGTTGAAGATGATGCGACAGAAACCTCTCTCACACTGCCAGTGGTTCGGGTTTGGAATTCACAGCCGGGAAGTGTGGTGGAGGTCGGCTGCATCGAAGCAGTCAAAAAGGAATTAGATGATTTTTTGAATATAAAGAATGAGCGAGGATACGAGAAAAACGCTGGAGAATGACTCAAATTCCTAATGCTAATTTGGTGAGCTGGTACAGACACGATGGGCCAAATGGCCGCATTGTGCTCCGTAAGAATTCTGTGAAGATGGTGGTTGGAAATGTATCGATATTTCAACTGGAAGTTGGTGATGTTGCCGTGTGGACAGTGTTAGTTGCCACAGTCCTCAATAAAATGTTAACACTGATAGGCAGAGGGATCTGGGTGTACAGGTCCACAGATCACTGAAAGTGGCAATGCAGGTGGAGAAGGTAGTCAAGAAGGCACACGGCATGCTTGCCTTCATCGGCCGGGGCATTGAGTTTAAAAATTGGCAAGTCAAGTTGCAGCTTTATAGAACCTTCGTTCGGCCGCACTTAGAATATAGTGTTCAATTCTGGTCGCCACACTACCAGAAGGATGTGGAGGCTTTGGAGAGGGTACAGAAAAGATTGACCAGGATGTTGCCTGGTATGGAGGGCATTAGCTATGAGGAGAGGTTGGAGAAACTTGGTTTGTTCTCACTGGAGCGACGGAGGTTGAGGGGAGACCTGATATAGGTCGACAAGATTATGAGAGGCATGGACAGAGTGGATAGTCGGAAGCTTTTTCACAGGGTAGAAGAGTCAATTGCTAGGGGGGCACAGGTTTAAGGTGCGAGGGGCAAGGTTTAAAGGAGATGTACGAGGCAGATTTTTTACACAGAATAGTGGGCGCCTGGAACTCGCTGCCGGGGGAGGTAGTAGAAGCAGATATGGTGGTGACGTTTAAGGGGCGTCTTGACAAGTACATGAATAGGATGGGAATAGAGGGATATGGTCCCCGGAAGGGTAGGGGGTATTAGTTAAGTCAGGCAGCATGGTCGGTGCAGTCTTGGAGGGCCGAAGGGCCTGTTCCTGTGCTGTAATTTTCTTTGTTCTTTGTGTTTCTCTCCAATAGAGAGAGACAATTTGTTACATGAAGCTTCAGGGATACAATTTAATAAACGTGCGGCAATGGGAGGAGATGGGATTCCATGAACCCCACAGCCGGTAAGAGGACCAAACCCTCAGATTTAGCATCATTCTACATCACACTCTAAACACCAAACCAAATGAACTAACCAACTCCACATATAACCAAACAGGCACATTAATATCTGACAGGTTCTGGAAATCCGTCCACTCAGGCAGCACAGGCAGAATCACAGAATTGTTACAGAGCAGGAGGAGGCCATTCGGCCCATTGTGTCTGCACTGACTCTCCGAATGAGCAACTCACTAAGTGTCATCCCCCCACCTTCCCCCAAAACCCTGTGCATTCCAGAGCTTAACCACTGGCTGCAGGGGAAGACCCCATTCTGGCAGAGCTGGCACCAGATTTAAAGGCAGCCAGCAGCACTTTTAAAGGCTCTGAAGGGAGCAGTGAGGGAGCCCTGGTTAATGAACAAAGGCCTGTAATGGCAGAAGGCAGATTCAACCCAATTCGCTGACACTTCGCTGGAAATTCTCAAGGCTATATCGGTTTGGAGGGAGGCTCTGTTCCCTCAGGAGTGGAGGAGGAGACCTGTCACATCAACCCAAGCAAGTCTGGATAGAAACTGCCGAGGGCCTGAGCAGGCAGCACGTGGCTGCAGTGAGGCAAAGGATCAATAACCTGATATGTTCTGACAAGGAGAGCGTTAAACTTACAGGCTGATATGTGAATAAGGATGAAAGAGGAATGGTGGAAAGAACATCTCCACCCAGACACTGGCAATGTCCAGACAGCAGCATCAATCTTCAGGAACATGTCAGCCTCTCTGTGAAGGGTTCCGGTCAGTCAGAGATGACTGCTGCACTGCCGACACTGAGTGCCCATCCTGGTGGTCCCATGATGGGCAGTCTGGCAGCATCATAGGCTTGTGTGTGTCTTTGATGGGTGAGTAACAATGGAAATTTATGTGCTTTTAGAAGAGGGCACAGAGCGTCAGAGAAGGAGCCAAGAGTGACAGTGTCTGGATTGTGTCATCCTTATGCCAATGGAAGATGCAGTGCTGGAGCTGGGAGACCTGGAGGCTGGGTGGGCAATCGCTGATGGTGAGATGGGCTGTGGATCCAGAGAGAGTGAGTGAGTGGATGGGCACAGGAGAGATTCTGCTGCTGAGTCCATAACTTGGAGCTTGTGTGTTCATCATTGGTCACATGGAGCTCTGGGTTAGGAACAGTCAGAAGTTTAACAGCACCAGGTTAAAGTCCAACAGGTTTATTTGGCAGCAAATGCCACTAGCTTTCGGAGCGCTGCCCCTTCGTCAGGTGGAGTGTAGAAATGCTCACAAACAGGGCATACAGAGACACAAACTCAATTTACAGAATAATGACTGGAATGCAGTCTTTACAGATCATCAAGTCTTAAAGGTACAAACAGTGTGAGTGGAGGGAGCATTAAGCACAGGTTAAAGAGATGTGTATTGTCTCCAGACAGGACAGCCAGTGAGATTCTGCAAGCCCAGACAAGCTGTGGGCCATTCGGCCCATCAATCCTTCACTAACAACAATCCCGCCCAGGCCCTATAACAGTAACCCTACATATTAACTCTGCAAATCCCCCTGACATTAAGTGTCAATTTACCATCGCCGCTCAAACTAGCGTGCACATCTTTGGCATGTGGGAGGTAACTGAAGGAAACCTGCGCAGACACGGAGAGTACATGCAAACTCCACACAATCTGTCACCCAAGGCCGGAATTGACACGGGTCTCTGGCGCTCTGAGTCAGCAGTGCTAACAGCTCTACCACCCTGCCGACCATGATCAGCCGTGGTTCGTCCCAATTGCAGTGAGTATCGAACGAATAATTTCTATATTTTTTCATAAGATAAGCCTGGCATGCCATGAAAGACTCAAGCCAACATTTTCTCAAATGTTTATAAAATACGTTCATAAGGTGACCAAAACTATATACGTTACTTCAGCTGTGCTGTGACCACAAACCTATCAGATTTGTGACTGCCGACCTTTGCTCCCAGGCGAATTGTCCCTCATTGCCTTTTCTGTTGATTTGTCAAAGCTGTCGGATCTTATAATATGAAGTCATGTGACTGGATCAGGTTGGGGATTCTGAGAGTCAGCACACCCGAAGGTAGAAATTCAATACAGTTTGCAGTTGCCAATGACTGGACCTCAGAGGGTGAACCATAACATTATTCCCCCACTCCCTCAACATAAGGATCTGTGGGACTGACATCCCATTGCTCAGAGATCAGAGAGAGAAGCAACAGGAATCAGAGGAAAAGCAGTTTTCCTTATTCATAACTGACGCCAATCGTAATGGGCAGTGTTTTTTATCCAAATACCAGTGGTGAAATTATATTGTTGAATATTCAGTTATTATAAACACAATCTCACACAGTCTGCTACTTACTCCAGTTTCTGTATTTTACAGTCCGGATTCCTCAGAGCCACAGACAGCAGTTTCACTCCTGAATCTCCCAGTTTATTGGCACCCAGATTCAGATCTATCAGTGAGCGGTTTGTACTGAGAGCAGAGGCCAGGTCCTCGGCACAAGAATCGGTGAGATTGTTACCACGGAGACTGGAGATCAGAGAGAAAAAAATAACAGGAATCAGGGTAAATCCACAGTGTTTTTAAGAATAAGATCATTAACAATAATAATGTACAGCGCGGGACATTCAATGAGTATTCTAACTGAGTGCAGTCAGACAGAAACACCAGGAGATGGAGACAGTGAGGGGGGTAACTGAGTGCAGTTAGACAGAGACACCAGGAGATGGAGACAGTGAGTATTCTAACTGAGTGCAGTTAGACAGAGACACCAGGAGATGGAGAAAGTGAGGGGGGTAACTGAGTGCAGTTAGACAGAGACACCAGGAGATGGAGACAGTGAGGGGGGTAACTGAGTGCAGTTAGACAGAGACACCAGGAGATGGAGACAGTGAGGGGGGTAACTGAGTGCAGTTAGACAGAGACACCAGGAGATGGAGACAGTGAGGGGGGTAACTGAGTGCAGTTAGACAGGGACACCAGGAGATGGAGACAGTGAGGGGGGTAACTGAGTGCAGTTAGACAGGGACACCAGGAGATGGAGACAGTGAGGGGGGTAACTGAGTGCAGTTAGACAGGGACACCAGGAGATGGAGACAGTGAGGGGGGTAACTGAGTGCAGTTAGACAGGGACACCAGGAGATGGAGACAGTGAGGGGGGGTAACTGAGTGCAGTTAGACAGAGACACCAGGAGATGGAGACAGTGAGGGGGGTAACTGAGTGCAGTTAGACAGAGACACCAGGAGATGGAGACAGTGAGGGGGGTAACTGAGTGCAGTTAGACAGGGACACCAGGAGATGGAGACAGTGAGGGGGGTAACTGAGTGCAGTTAGACAGAGACACCAGGAGATGGAGACAGTGAGGAGGGTAACTGAGTGCAGTTAGACAGGGACACCAGGAGATGGAGACAGTGAGGGGGGTAACTGAGTGCAGTTAGACAGGGACACCAGGAGATGGAGACAGTGAGGGGGGTAACTGAGTGCAGTTAGACAGGGACACCAGGAGATGGAGACAGTGAGTATTCTAACTGAGTGCAGTTAGACAGAGACACCAGGAGATGGAGACAGTGAGGGGGATAACTGAGTGCAGTTAGACAGAGACACCAGGAGATGGAGACAGTGAGGGGGGTAACTGAGTGCAGTTAGACAGAGACACCAGGAGATGGAGACAGTGAGGGGGTAACTGAGTGCAGTTAGACAGGGACACCAGGAGATGGAGACAGTGAGTATTCTAACTGGGGCTCAGGAATGGAGTGTGTGGTGGGGTTGAAGATGATGCGACAGAAACCTTTCTCACACTGCCAGTGGTTCGGGTCTGGAATTCACAGCCGGGAAGTGTGGTGGAGGTCGGCTGCACGAAGCAGTCAAAAAGGAATTAGATGATTTTTTGAAGATAGGCAATGAGCTACGAAAATGGATACGACAAAAAGGCTGGAGAATGACACGAATTTCGAATGTCAATTTGGTGAGCTAGTGCAGACACGATGGGCCAAATGGCCTCATTGTGCTCCGTAAGAATTCTGTGGAGACAGTGGTTGAAAATGTTATCGATATTTCAACTGGAAGTTGGTGATGTTGCCGTGTGGACAGTGTTAGTAGCCACAGTCCTCAATGAAATCTCTCCAATAGAAAGAGACACAATTTGGTACATGTCACTTCAGGGATACAACTTAGTAAACGTGGGGATATGGGAAGAGTTGGGACTCCATTAACCCCAGGGCCAGTACGGGGACCAAACCCTCAACAACAGCGTCATTCTACATCACGCTGGAGACACCGAACCAACTGAACTAACCAACTCCACACAGAGCCAGAACGGGCACAGTAAATGTCTGACAGGTTCGGGAAATCCGTCCACTCAGGCAGCACAGGCAGAATCACAGTATTGTTAGAGAGCAGAAGGAGGCCACTCGGCCCATCGTGTCTGCACTGACTCTCCGAATGAGCAATTCACTAAGTGGCATTCCCCCACCTTCCCCCAAATCCCTGTGCATTGCAGAGCTTAACCACTGGCTGCAGGGGACAGCACAATTCTGGCAGAGCTGGCACCAGATTTAAAGGCAGCCAGCAGCACTTTTAAAGGCTCTGAAGGGAGCAGTGAGGGAGCCCTGGTTAATGAACAAAGGGCTGAAATGGCAGAAGGCAGATTAAACCCAATTCGCTGACACTTCCCTGGAAATTCTCAAGGCTATTTCGGCTTGGAGGAAGGTTCTGTTCCCTCAGGACTGGAGAACGAGACCTGTCACATCAACCCAAGCAAGTCTGGATAGACACTGCCAAGGGTCTGAGCAGTGGCTGCAATGAGGCAAAAGATGAATAATCTGATATGTTCTGACAAGGTGAGCGTTAAGCCTACAGGCTGATATGTGAATAAGGATGAAAGAGAAATTGTGGAAAGACCATCTCCACCCAGACACTGGCAATGTCCAGACAGCAGCATCAATCTTCAGGAACATGTCAGCCTCTCTGTGAAGGGTTACATGGAACATAGGACATAGAACAGTACAACACAGTACAGACCCTTTGGCCCACGATGTTGTGCCGAGCTTTGTCCAAAACCAAGATCAAGCTATCCCACTCCCTATCATTCTAGTGTGCTCCATCTGCCTATCCAATAAACGCTTGAAAGCTCCTAAAGTGTCCGACTTCACTATGACAGCAGGCAGTCCACTCCACACCCCAACCGCTCTCGGAGTAAAGAGTCAGTCAGAGATGGCTGCTGCACTGCCGACACTGACTGACCATCCTGGTGGTCCCATGATGGGCAGTCTGAATTAGCGTCAGGTTTGTGTGTGTCTTTGATGGGTGAGTAACAATGGAAATTTATGTGCTTGTAGAAGAGAGCACACAGCGTCAGAGAAGGAGCCAAGAGTGACAGTGTCTGGATTGTGTCATCCTTATGCCAATGGAAGATGCAGTGCTGGAGCTGGGAGACCTGGAGGCTGGGTGGGCAATCGCTGATGGTGAGATGGGTTGTGGATCCAGAGAGAGAGTGAGTGAGTGAATGGATGGGCACAGGAGAGGCTCTGCTGCTGAGTCCAAAACCTGGTGCTTGTGTGTCTTCCATTGGTCACATGGAGCTCTGGGTTAGGAACAGTCTGCAGGACATGTTGGAATGTGCATTACCCTCTAACATTCTTCACTCTCTCACAAATCAACAGCTGCGGTGAGCGGGAGACAGGCGTGCAGCTCTGAAGATGGGGAGGGGTCAGAGGATGGATTGTCACATTATACTCTATAACGTCCGCCAGAGCAGATAATGTCTCTCACGATTCGCAAAGGGGTTACAATCTGGCAGCACAGGAGAGCACACACAAACCCGAGCAGCTGATGAAGGCAGCAATAGCTGAGTTCACTCACACTCTCGAGAGGACAGGTCATTGTCAGCTTCAGGAAGATGAAATGTGACTGGAGTCTTTAACAATGCAGCAGATACTGGAGCTGCAGCGTAGGATACTTTAACATCTGGTGGAGTTTCCAAAGGCTGTGTGTATCCATACACAAAGGATGGAGGAGTCAATCCAGGCCAGCAGTGTTACCATGTCTCAGGTATGAGCACAAATAGCATCCTCCACAGAGAGATTGGTGACCTTCATGGAGAGTCACATCCAGCCCATCACCCACAGGAAATACACATGAACCTGCATGTTCTCACCACCTCCATGAGCTCTGTGGAACACGGGCTGTGGGAGGGGTGGGAAAATGTGCCTGGAGTAACTGCCAGGACCTCCCCAGCTGAGCAGAGAGGGTCCAGTTTGCCCTGAATGGATAGAGGAGCGGCTGCCTGCAGTATTGGGGAGCTCCTCTCAGGATGCCTCTGGTGTGGGCAGTGGGTCCCCTTCTGCTCCGACTGTGACACAAGCACCTCACGAAGCTATGATGACAGAGACAACTCCAGCATCTGTGCAGAGGACCCGCAGTTGGCTGGATCCTTCCAGGACTCAGGAAATCGGAGGACAAAGGCCACAGTCATCGAAATTCCCAGAGGAGAGGAGAGAGGTAAGATGCTGCCTGCAGCTCAGCGGAAAGTGCGGGGATGGCGGTGGTTGTCATGGTGGGGTTGCTTCCTTGGGTTTCACAGGATTATACTTTGTTATTACTGGTCACTTTGTTATGTCTGTATTTTGAGTAAATTCAGAGATGGAGCACCACTAAAAAAATCCCTCACCATATTACTGGGTCTTTAACAGTTCACTGGGAATGTGAGATGGGAAATACAGCACTGAATCAGGTCAATACAATTCCAATACCTTTGTTTCATGTCGTGACGGCTCCAGGGAAATTATAAAACATTCACAGAAACAGCAACAGTGCTGGAGATGGTGAAGATTTATTACACTGAATGGCTGTGTGAGTTAAGGTTCTTGGAAAACATGTCTGCATTACTGAATCTCCATCCTCCCTGACACATATCCCATGTCCCTGGCCTGTGGTCCATGGGGTTCTTCATCATGAAGCATCTGGTCAACATTGTATTGCATCACACTTTGTTCAAAGCTTCTCCACTCTAGATCCAGGTTGTATGGAACACAGCACAACACCAGGACATTTGAGACCCTCGCTGAGTATATTAAATAGTTCCACCAGATCTATCTTTAGAATTCCTCTGGCCTGTGCAATGGTCACACTATTTGTCCTGTCGCAGCTGTTTTTTCTCTCTTCCGTGACTGTGTTTGGGTTACACACAGGCACAATTACCCACCTCTACAGTGGGTAGCGCTTGTCTTTATTAATTCTTTCAAGGGATGATGGTATCACTGGCAATGCCAACACTTGCAGCCCATCCCCAATTACCCTTGAGAAGGAGGTGGTGAGCCATCTTCTTAAATTCTGCAGAGCATCTGGTACAAAACCGCTAGGAAGGGACATCCGGGATTATGATCCCGCATCAGTGATGGAAAAGCAATATATTCCAAGTCAGAATGGTGTGTGGTTTGGAAAGAAATCTGAAGCTGGTTGGTGTCCCATCCTTCTGATATCCTTGGCCATCTCGGTGATGGATAGTGCCTGTTTGGATGATGCTGGCTCAGGAACCTTGGTGAGCTGCTACATTCCACCTTGTATGTGGTAAAATACTGCCACTGTGCGTCAGTGGTAGAGACAGCCAATGTTTAGTTTGGTGAATGGCCAGCTGATCCAGTGGGCTCCTTTTCCATGGATGAGCTTCTTCAGTGTTTTTGAAGCTGCAGACAATCCAGCAAGATGAGCGGATTCCATCACACTGCTGACTTGTGTCTTGGAGATGGTGGGAAAAATTTGGGAGACAGGAGGCGAGTTCCTCATCTCCGAATTCCCAGACTGTGATCTACCCTTGGAGCCATAGTGTTTACAGTTCAGTGTCTGTTCAATGGTCCCAGTGCGCCCCCACCACTCAGGATGTTGATGGTCGAGGATTCAGCGATGGTGCTGCCATTCAATGTAAAGGGAATATGGTTAGATTCCCGTCTGTTGGAGATGGTCCTTGCCTGGCATTTGTGCAGTGAAACATTACTTGCTATTTATCAGGTTCAGCCTGAACGTTCTTCAGACCTTAAGACACTCGCTCTGTCGACGAGTCATCCAGATTCGAAGGGTTAGCTGTTCTCTCTCCACAGAAGCTGTCAGACATGCTGAGCCTTTCCAGCATTTTCTGTTTTGTTCAGGTCTTGCTGTTTATGGACATGGACTGCTTCAGTCTCTGAGGAATTGTGAACAGTACTGAGCATTGTGCAATCATTAGTGAGCATCCTCACTTCTGACATTATAATGGAAGGCAGGACATTGATAAAGCAATTGAAGGTGGTTGGGATTTGGACATCACCCTGAGGAACTCCTGCAGTGATGTTCATGAGGCACTGGAAGGATGACACTTTTCTGATGTTCAAGAGCAGACTGATGGAGCAGCAATTCATCAGATTGGATTTGCCCTGTTTTTTTCCACATTGTCCGTTAGATCCAGTGTTGTAGCTGTACTGGAACAGCTTGGCTAGGGGAATGGCTAGTTATGGAGCACAATTCTTCAGTACCATTGCTGGGGTACAGCCAGGCTGACAGAGTTTGCAGTATGCAGTGCCTTCAGTCATTTCTTTACCTCACATGCAGTGAATCAAATGGTCATCTGTCATGTTGGGGACCTCAGGAGGAGGCCGAGATTAATCATTCTACTCAGCACTTCTGGCTGAAGATGGCACTGATGCTCTGGGTTCCCTCATCAGTAATGATGGAATTCTTGTGGCATGTTTATAGAATCATAGAATTCCCACAGTGTAGAAGGAGGCCCTTTGGCCCATCGAGTCTTCACCAATTCTTTGAAAGAATATCATATCCAGGCCCTATCTCTGTAACTCCACATATATGGCCCACTAATCCCCGTAACCTACACACCCTGAGATACCAAGGGACAACTTAGCATAGCCAATCAACCGAACCTGCACATCTTTGGACTGTGGGAGAAAATTGGAGTACCCAGAGGAAACCCACACAGACACTGGGAGAATGTGCAAACTCTACACATCAAGTCACCCAAGGCCGGAATTGAACCCTGGTCCCTGGCGCTGTGAGGCAGCAGTGCTGACCACTGTGCCACCTTGTTGCCTAATGTAACCGGCATGTCCAACATTTTGTGGCATGTCTAACACTATTTATGACTGGATATGGCAAGACAGCAGATCTCTGATCTGATCCATTGGTTTTGGTGTGATTGAGCTCGGTCTATCATATGCTGCGTCCGCTCTGTGGTCTGGTGGCCATGTGCTGGAGCTTCACATCTCATCTTTAGATAAACCCAAGTCTCATTTGGTAGTACATGTAAAGAAAATTAATCGTAGTAACACAGTACTGGTTGCTGGGGAAAGCCACTGTCAGCTTCCGATAAATGAAAAGGTACAGTTCACCTCTCCTGCCTGTTTCCTGTCACTCAGATAACTTCATATCCAGGCTGCCTTTGCCTCTTTTATTTCATGGTCTCCCAACTTTGCTCCCAAGCTTATTTTGTGTCTCCTAATAGCTGACAGTGTTTTTAATAACACGAATACTGACAGCAATGGTATATTTAGTATCATTATTTGTGTTCTTAAAAGCAATGTCCATTATTAATAGGGACATCATTCAGATTATTCTGCACTGTGATTATTGCCATTGCCAGCTGAGCTGTGCCTTGAACTGCTGGGCTGTGAGCTCTGGAATTCTCTTCATAACCCTCCCCACCTCCATCTCTGCATTCTCTTTTCAGATGCTCCTTAAGCTCCATTTAACGTAAATTTGAGAGTGGATCCCTCGGGATAAAACTCATCAGAATTCAATGTAGTTTGTAATCTGCCTTACCGATATACAGCAGTTTTCTATATTTAATCAAACTGAGAAGCCGACAGACATAAACATCTATAATCTGAATGACAAATTAAACTAAACTGAACATGCGACCAGCCATATCTGGGAACTCTATAAACATTTAATTGTTTTGTCCATCTTTTTTATTCTCATGAATGGATTTGAGAATAATTATAAATGATTAGTTAATTCTTTCACTCCTGAATCTCGCAGTTTATTGTAACTCAGGTTCAGACACATCACTGACTGGTTTGTACTGAGAGCAGAGGTGAGAATATCTGAGGCTGTTACTCTCCAAACTGGAGATCAGAGAGAGAAAGATTTCAGGAATCAGAGTAAATCCGTGGTGTTTAACACGAATACTGACAGGAATGATGTGGAATGGTTTTAAAGGACACAATTACTGACACTGATAATAATTTACAGTGTCAGACCATCCACTGATTATTAACACAATCTCACACAGTCTGATACTTACCGCAGTTTCCGTATTTTACATTCTGGATTCCTCAGAGCCGGAGACAGTAGTTTCACTCCTGAATCTCCCACTTTATTGCCACCCAGACTAAATGGAGAAAGTGAGAAACACATTAAATTCAGATTCATGTTCAGCAGAAAAAATAGCTGGATCTATTTTTGTGTCAGAAACTTAGCACGAGTGGTGACCTGATTCAAGTTACGATATTATATCTCGTCCAAGTTGATCTTTCTCTGCACCCCAGCTGTGACTGTAGCACTGCATTCTGGACTCTTTCCTTTCCTTCCCTATGTACGGTATGCTTTGGCACTAATAAATGTGACAATATTAAATTAGATAATATCAAACCCTTTCTGTTGAATGGAAAAGGCAATAGTCAGCATTGAAAAATGATGAACAATTCACTCTCACTGGTTTGCCTACTGGGGAAACCACTTTTACACCTCTCAAAATGTATATTTTGTTTAATTGTCCATGGGATATGGGTGTCGCTGGCTGGACCAGCATTTATTTCCCACTGCTAATGGCCCCCAGAGGAGGTGATGCCCACATCCTGTGAACAAGCAAGTAACGTTTATACATGTCCCACATTCTGGTCTCATTTGCTGATCATCAGAATTACCCTCCTGAATCTCACTGACCCTGCTAAGATTCCAGAAATTCAAATCATTTCTGCTGTTACATAAATCCAGCATTTTATGAGAATTGTACATTTTACTGAGGGTTAAATGATAAAGCTGTGAGAGTGGATCGCTCGGGATTCCCTGTGCTTAACTATTGACATTATATCATCTGTATACTATCTCAGGGCGAGTTAAAGTGTGAAACTGTGCTAACTGTTGCTTTAAGATCCATCCCCTAGATTTGATACAACAAGGAAAGATTATTCTCCCATTAGAAAGTTGAAATATTTCTGTTTGATTAGTTTATAGGGGAGGGGCGTCTCCCACTACATTCCACAGTAAACAGGCTCTACATTTTCTGCAGGTCTGGCTCGTGTTCTATCTCCGGGAATTACCGGGAGTTCCCTCTTCCCGGTAGATCCTCACATAGGAAAAGGATGATGCGAAAACCCTGTTTCATATCACTGACAGTTTGACTGAGATTTTCCAGCAGCAGGTTTCCTCATTCAGGAAATTCTGGTTTCCTCGGCTCAGATGTAAGCTCTGCAGTCCTGCCACATTTAGTTGTGAATGATAGTGGACGATGAAACAACAGAAGGAGGAGGCTCCACAAATATCCCATCCTCATGACGGAGGAGACTCGCACATCAGTGCAAAAGATATGGTTCAAATATTAGTAACTAACTTCAGTGGCTGAACCATCCAGAGGGCCCCAGCATCACAGATATCAGCTCATTCCATTCACCCCACATGATGTCAAGAAATAGTTAAAGATAATGGATACCGCAAAGACCACAGATCTTGACAATATTCCAGTAACTGTACTGAAGATTACTGCTCCAGAAGCTGCTCTGTTCCTCGCCAAGCTGTTCCAGTAGAGCTACAACACTGATGTTTACCCAAAATAGTGGGAAATTGTCCAGATCTGACCGTACACAAAAAGGAGAGAACAAATCCAATCTGTCCATTTACCACCCCATCAGTCTACTCTCGATCATCAGCAGAGTAATGGAAAGCTAACGAGACTAACAAGTGACACTTAATTAGCAATGACCTGCTATCTGACTTGAAGCTTGTGCTTACTCAGGGTCACTCAGTCCCCGACCTCATTACAGCCTTGATGCAAACACGGACAACAGAGCTGAACTCAGGATGAGAGGGGAGAGTGTCTGCCCTTGACATCAAGGCAGCATATGGCTACATGTAGCAAAAAGGAGCCAGAGAAAAACTGAAGTCAATGGAAATGAGAAATGGGCAGCACGGTAGCACAGTGGTTAGCACTGCTGCTTCACAGCTCCAAGGACCTGGGTTCGATTCCCGGCTTGGGTCACTGTCTGTGTGGGGTTTGCACATTCTCCTCGTGTCTGCGTGGGTTTCCTCCGGGTGCTCCGGTTTCCTCCCACAGTCCAAAGATGTGCGGGTTAGTTTGATTGGCTATGCTAAAAAAATTGCCCCTTAGTGTCCCGAGATGCGTAGATTAGAGGGATTAGTGGGTAAATATGTCGGGATATGGAGGTAGGGCCTTGGTGGGACTGTGGTCAGTGCAGACTCGATGGGCCGAGTGGCCTCTTTCTGCACTGTAGGGTTCCTATGATTTCTTTCTATGAAAACTAACTGCCAAATAGAGTAATACCAGCACAAAGGAAGTTAGTTATGGTTGTTGGACCATCTACAAGATGCAGTGCAACAACTCACCATGGCTCGTTACACAGCACTGCCCAGTCTGTGATTTCTATCCCTGGAAGGACAAGGGCAGCAGATGAATGGAAACATCATCACCTGGAAGTTCCCTTCCAAGATACACACCATCCTGACTTGGAAATATATCACCGTTCCTTCAGTGACCGGGTCAAAATCCTGGAACTGTCTTTCTCACAGCACAGTGGGTGCACCTACACCACAGGAGTCCCTAAATGCAATGATGGTGATATCATAGCGAGCATAGTTGCTTTCCAAGCAGTTGATACAGGTTTAATTCCCAGCTATCTCAGTTTGTTGGAGTGGATGAAGAGAGGGCCAGGAGGCAGTAACCACAACCGAAAAGACTGGGTCAATCCAATTTAGTCAAGTCTGCGGCTCCAGCCTGGAGCAGTAGTGTTAAACTTAGCTGAGGGTTGGAGGGTCAGTTGATCATTCAGCTACTCTGAGCCGGCCCACGCTGAGTTCAAAAGGGAAATGGTGAATCTAATAGCGACACAGAGGAAACTAAATTCATTGGTTGGTAAAGAAAATGCCGTTTTCGACTGGCTTTATATTGCTGTGAATTGGAGGAAGCAACAGAAAGGGTCAATGATGGTTCTGCTGTTGATGTGGTGCACATGGATATTCAAAAATCATCAGATGCAGTGACACAACAGACTTGTGGCATAAGCTCATAAAATAAATGGGAAAGTAGCAACGTGGATACAAAATTGGATGAACAAAGAGTAATGGATATTTTCAAGGCTGGAGGATGTCGGTAATGGAGAACCCTAGCGGTTGGTATTGGGATCCTTGCTTTTTCCAGATATATATGAATGATTTGGGTGTTTGGGCGGCACGGTAGCACAGTGGTTAGCACTGCTGCTTCACAGCTCCAGGGACCTGGGTTCGATTCCCGGCTTGGGTCACTGTGTGTGTGGAGTTTGCACATTCTCCTCGTGTCTGTGTGGGTTTCCTCCGGGTGCTCCGGTTTCCTCCCAGTCTAAAGATGTGCGGGTTAGGTTGATTGGCCATGCTAAAATTGCTCCTTAGTGTCCTGAGATGTGTAGGTTACAGGGATTAGAGGGTAAAACATGTAGGGATATGGGGGTAGGGCCTGGGTGGGATTGTGGTCGGTGCAGACTCGATGGGCCGAATGGCCTCTTCCTGCACTGTAGGGTTTCTATGGTTTGCAGTCTCGAGGAAAATTTCAAAGTTTGTTGATCACAGAACAGTTTGAGGCATTGTAAACTGTGAGGAGAAGAGCTTGGGACTGAAAAACAGACTATGGTGGAGTGTACAGATAGGTGGCAGATTAAGTTCAATGCAGAGACGGGTGAGGCGATACTTTCAGGAAACATGCACATGAGGAAGCAATATAAAATAATCGGTAGAATTGTTAACGGATTGCAGGATCAGAGGGACTGAACACATATGTGCATCGATCATTGCCATTGGCAGGGCAAGTGTAGGTAGCAATTAATAAAGAAAACAGCATCTTGGGCTTCACTGTTATGTAATAACTTGTGTTTGTGGGCATTACGCAGTAATTCATGAGTTTAAGTTTAATTTGTGTTTCTGTGCTTGTGAGCTCAGAAAGGGCCAAAACTTTAATTTCACTTCATGTTAAACAAAGCTGCCCGCCTGCGGGTTTTTGGTTTCAATTTAAACTGTCCCTACATTTTAATTTAAGGTTTCTGACGTTGTAAGAGTTATAGAGGTTTAAAGAAATGGTTGCTTCTATTCAGAGGCCCACAATGAATGATAGAAGCTCTGAGTTTCAGTTACAACCAGTTAATCCAAGAAGCAAGACGGAGTTCACAGAGGCTGCCAGTAGAGGCAGCGCAACGCAGGCATTCAGAAAGCAACCCGAACTGATGATGTCACCAGTGATCACGTGACTTATAAAGGGACATTGTCCCAATATAACACACACCGACTGTAATACATAACACAGGGAGAGCGCAGTAAAATAATCCTGATCATAATTAAACACAAACTGTAAGCTGTACCGAACAAGACAAACTAATTTCTGTATCGCATCGTACAGAATCAGATGGTTTCTGTTGGGAGAGGGAATGATCCTTTTTCAGATTTTGGAGGGAGGCCTTTACAGCTCTAATTATTTAAAATTCATCCCAATAATGTTTTTATTCATTCAAGGAACGTGGGCATCGCTGGTTATGCCAACATTTATTGCCCACGCCTATTCCAGGAGAATCTGCCTTCTTGAAACGATGTAGTTTTATCAGAGAATCTAGATTTATTACAGGTTCAGAAGGAGGCCAATCGGCCCATCATATCTGCATCTGCTCTCAAATGAGCATTATTACTTTGTGCCATTCTCCCACACTTTGTGACCATTGGACATTGTTTCTCTCTTGATGTCCTCGAATGAACATGCCTCTGTTTTATTAGAACAAAGGAAATGGCTTCTCAACAATGAAAATATCCGCTCTGAGACCAAACAGTTACCTCAACTCCTGACACTTGTGCAGAACGGGTCCCAGCCGCTGGAGCCCTTCACACTGAATGTTGCATTGCCCTAGATCGAGGTGTTTTGTTGCGTCACAGAGTCCAATGACATGAGACAGGACCGCACAGTCAATCGGGGTCAGTCGCAATCCGCTAAATGTAAGTGTTTCCACAGATCCCACTGTGTTCCGAGCCAGTGCTTTATTCTGAGTCTCAAACAGGTAGTGGAATGTGTTCAGGAGCTTCCTCTTCCCAGTTTCAGTCTCTGTGTCTCCAATCTGCCCTTCAACCTTCTCCTTCACCCAGTCAATCACTCGGCAGGTTGTTTGATGAAGAAATGGACCCAGAAACTCCACCAGGGGTCGAGCTGACTGTGGGGAGGACAGACCAGCAACAAAACGGAGAAATATCTCAAATCGCCCATCTTCCTCGCTGTGGGCTTCACTGAGGAGTTTCCCGATCTCCCCAGGATCTGGAGTCAGGAATTGTGTGAGTGCAGCTACAAACTCTTGGATGGTGAGGTGTGGGAATGTGTAAACCACACTCTGGGCAGATTCATCTCTCTCCAAAAGTTCCATCAGGAACCCAGACAGGAACTGGGAAGATTGTAGATTGTACTCAATCAAATCTCCATTTCTAAACACAATCTTCTTCTTGGAGACTCCTGTGTAGGCCATCTCACCAAGCTTCAGTAACACATCACGGGGGTTTTCAATCTCTCGGCCATGGTTTTTCAGAATGTTGTAAATATAGTAGGAATATAGTTGGGTGATGGTCTTGGGAACTTGCTGCTGTTTCCTGTCTCTTTGTGTAAAGAAGGGACCCAGTGACAGACCGAGGATCCAGCAGTAGGAAGGGTTGTAACACATGGTGTACAGGATCTCGTTCTCCTCCACGTGTTTGAAGACAGCTGCTGCCACCATCTGATCTTCAAAAAACTTGTTGAAATATTCCTTCCGTTCATCACCAACAAATCCCAGGATTTCAGCCCAGACACTGATCTCAGCCTTTTCCAATAAATGTAATGCAGTGGGGCGGCTGGTCACTAACACTGAACATCCAGGGAGCAGCTTGTGCTGTATTAAACTGTACACAATGTCAGACACTTCACACCAGCATTCAGGATCTGTGCACATGGACTGAGGTTCTGTATTTCTCCGATTATCAGCAAAATCAATACTGTCCTTGAATTCATCCAAACCATCGAATATAAACAGCAATCCCTCTGGGTTCTTCCAGAGCTCTCCCAGAATATTCCCAAAGTAAGGATACTGATCCAATATCAGATTCCTCAGGTTTATTCTACAGTTAATAGTGTTCAAATCCCGGAATTTAAAACTGAAAATAAATTGAAAGTGTGGGTATATTTTCCCAGTGGCCCAGTCATAAACAATCTTTTGTACCATTGTTGTTTTTCCAATTCCCGGCACTCCACTCACTGCTGCTGAATTCCCAGATTTGGATTTTCTCTGGGAAAAGCTGCTCTGAAACAATTGATCAGTTCGGATTTTTTCCAGTTCTTTCCGGAGATGTTTCTCTCTCCATTCTTCATGGTCTCGGCCTCTTGCCAGCAGTTCATGTTCGACAAGTGTCCGATCTCGAACAGTAGAAATAACCGTTAGCTCAGCGTATCGATCAACCAGCTGGAAAATCTTAACCTTCTCCTTTATGAGGATAGTGTTCACTCTCAGTGTTTCAGTTTGTACCCGGAGTGTCTCCTTGTGTTTCTGTTGGAGATCTTCAATTAGAACAGAGGGAAAATGTTAGTTGCATTAAGACACTGTCTTTGCTGATTTGAGAGATTTATTTTACAGTGTCAGTCAAGGTTTGAGTAGGATATAAAATTGAATTATTGAAAACCTCATTTGACAATGATTAATTTCCACTTAAAGTTTCAGGTCGCCACTTAATTCCAATATTTCTATCACATGTTGGGGGCGATTCTCCCGAAAAGGAATCTCGGTGTCGAATTTGTGTAAAAACTGGAGTAAATCACGCTGGACTTTTCAGCGGGAGTTTCAAAATGAATCTCCCACAATCTCTGCAGAGCAGATTGCAGGAGCGTGAATCCGGCTGGAGGGGCCGGCAGCATCGCGCTGAGCGGCCACTGTGCGTGCGATGATCTGTCAGTGCAGAGATCGGCGCATGCATAGTGGCCCCACAATGCTGGCGGCCAGCACTTCTCCCCCTCCTACAGAGTCCCAACGCCCCCTCCCCTCCCCGTCCTCCACAGTCCCAACGCCCCCTCCCCCCCACCCCAACGGACTGACCCCGCCGGAATCTTGACACCCCCCCCACCCCCCCCAGAAGGCTGATCTCCTCCCCCCCACCCTGATGGCCAGCCCCAATCGCTGTCCTCCCTCCCTCCGTCACTCAGCCCGAATGCAGAGTGGAAGCGGGACTCCCCACCCCCACAGGCCCGATCCCCATTAGGCCCTGTACTCTTGGCACTGCTCAATGCCCAGTAGGCAGTGCCAAGGTGTCCTGGACATTAGCACTTTGCCCCTTTGGAAGTGCCAGGGGCCCAGGCTGGCAATGCCCAGGGTACCCCAGCCACCTCCAACCCCATGGGGGCCTCGATGACATCCCCTTCACTCCAGCGGGGTCTGGTCGCCAGCTCCCTGCAAATGGGAAGTTGTACAAAACCCCGTTGGAGTGAACCACTCCTGACGTGAGGGGGTGGCGGGGCGAGAGGCTCGTGGGCCCGGAAATCTCAGTGCTGGGCCCGCTAATGACTTTTAAGCAGGTTCAAATGCGCATTGTAATAATTTATACAGCTCCGCGCGGATCTCTGGCACGGAGCTGTCAGTGCCTGAAATCCAGCTGCCGGAGACGCAGGCAGGCTATGGCCCCCAGCGGGGAGCCTGTGAAACGGCTCTGCACCAGTCTCCTGGTCTGCTGCAGTACCAAAGCAGCACAGCGACCTGGGAGAATCGCCCCCATTGATTTTACAAAGGTGATGTTTTAACTCTGATGGTTAATACTTTCCACCCTGCCCGTATTATAGACATCTCATTGGTAGATCTTGATTATATAGCAGTCCACATAGTTTGTGAACTGGTCAGAGCTCCCAATCTGCTGCAGAAATGCTAAGTGGGATATTAGACACTGCGTAGGAGCGGGAGAGACTGTAATTGTTCAGGAGTCTCACTGTTACTGTGCGTAAACTTCAGTAGGTTCTCTGTCATATTGTGTGCATTGGAAAAGCAACAGTTTTGAACATGGAAAGTTCTGCTATTCTATCAGGGCTGTTACCACATTAAGCGAGTTATTGCAGAGCCGTTTGGATCAGTTGGGTGGACGCTTGATGTGGTTTATGTTATAACAACAGCCTGACGATTGATCCCTGTTCCAAGGTGAATTCAGGACCTCGCTCGTTGCCCTGCCCGTGGTGGAGATATAACCTGCCTTTAGACAGAGAACTCAAAACAAAAATAACCTTCCCCTTTTATAGTGTTTCAAGTCAAGTACTCGGGAACAGAGGTTTAAGGTGCGTGGGGAGAAGTTTAGAGCAGATGTGTGAGACAAGTTTCTTTTACACAGAGGATGGTGAATGTCTGGGACGTGCTGTCTGGGGAGGTGGCGGGGACAGGTACGACAGCAGCATTTAAGGGGTTAACTAGACGAATACATGAATAGGATGGGAATGGAAGGGTACGGACTCTGTGTGTGCAGACGGTTTCAGTTTAGGCAGGCATCATGGTTTGCGCAGGCCTGGAGTGCCAAAGATGCCTGTTCCTGTGCTGGACTTTACTTTGTTCTTTGTTTTTGAACGGACAGAGATATTTCCAAGTCAGGGTGGTGAGTGACTTGGTGGAAAACAGTGGTGTGCCCCTGTGACTGCTGCCCTTGATCTTCTGGATGGCAGCAGCCATGAGTTTGGAAAGTGCTATCTCAGCAGCCTTGCTGTGTTCGGCAGTGCATCTTGTAGATGGTAAACACTGCTGCCATTTTTCGTCGGTGGTGGAGGGGATAAGTTTTGTGGGCGGGTATTAATCAAACAGTCTACTTTAAACTGGTATGTGAGGAATTCCACGCGTGTCGTTGAGCTGCACTTACCCAGGTGAGGGCAGAGAATTCCATCAGACTTCTGACTTGTGCCTTGTGGATGGTGGAAAGTTTACAGGGAGTAAGAGATGACTTTCACGCTGTAGAATTCTGAGCATCTGACCTGTTCTTGTCGTCACACTATTTATATATCGAGTCCAGTTCAGTTTCTGGTCAATGGTAACCCTCAGGTTGTTGATAGTGCGGGATACAGCAAACAGTGATGCCACCGATTGTCAAGGGGCGATGATTGAATCCACTCTTGTTGGAGATAATTATAGCTTGGTACGTGTGTGGTGTGAAATTTACATGCAACCTTGTCAGATCAAGCCTAGATTTTGTCCAGAACTTGCTGCATTTGGACAGGAATTGCTTCAGTATCTGAGGAGTCATGAATGTTCTGGAACATTGCACAGTCATCAATGGACATCTCCGCTTCTGAACACTGAGCCCTGGTGGCCCGGGTTTGGCTTGATGGGCCATCTGGGATTTTGCTACTCACTAATTTGATATGTTTACGGTAGGAATGATTTCTCAGGTGCAGCGAACCCTTTACATCTGGCTCAAGACCCGACTCTTTACTGTGAACCCAGAACATAAGAACTAGGGGCAGGAATAGGCCATCTGGCCCCTCAAGCCTGCTCTACCATTCAATACGATCATGGCTGATTTTTTTGTGGACTCAGCTCCACTTACCCACCTGCTCACCATAACACTTAATTCCTTTACTGTTCAAAAATGTAGCTATCCTTGCTTTAAAAACACTTAATGAGGTAGCCTCAACTGCTTCACTCGGCAGGGAATTCCACAGATTCACAACACTTTGGTTGAAGAAGTTCCGCCTCAACTCAGTCCTAAATCTGCTCCCTCTTATTTTGAGGCCATGCCCCCTAGTTCTAATTTCACCTGCCAGTGGAAACAACTTCCCTGCTTCTATCTTATCTATTCCCTTCATAATCTTATATGTGTCTATAAGATTCCCCTCATTATTCTGAATTCCAATACGTATCTTCACAGTCCACTCAGTCTCTCCTCAAAAGCCAACCCTCTCAACTCCGGAATCAACCGAGCAAATCTCCTCTGCACCCCCTCCAGTGCCAGTATATCCTTTCTCAATAAGGAAACCAAAACTGTGCACAGTACTCCAGGTGTGGCCTCACCAGCACCTTATACAGCTGCAACATAACCTCGCTGTTTTTAAACTCCATCCGTCTATCAATGAAGGACAAAATTCCATTTGCCTTCTTAATTCCCTGCTACACCTACAAACACCTTGTGATTCTTGCACAAGGACACCCAGGTCTCTCTGCACAGCCGCATGCTGCAATTTTTTGCCATTTAAGTAATAGTCCATTTTGCTGTTGCTCGTACCAAAATGGATGACCTCACATTTACCAACATTGCACTCCATCTGCCAGACTCTCGCCCACTCAGACTATCTATATCCCTTTGTAGACTTTCAGCGTCCTCTGCACACTTTGCTCTGCCACTCATCTTAGTGTCATCTGCTAATTTTGACACACTACACTTGGTCTCCAACTCATCTGTGTAAATCATAAACAATTGCGGTCCCAACACTGATCCCTGAGGCACACCACTCGTCACCGATCGCCAACCAAAACAACCATTTACCCCACTCTTTGTTTTCTGTTAGAACACCCAGGCACGCAGGAGCTCTGTACTGAATTCACACGGTACCGGGTTTCGGACAGGTGTCTATAAGACTTCAGAAGTAATAGCAATTAACAGCTAGGTTAAGTGAAAAGATGCAATGGTCACACATTTTTAGAAAAAAAACGACAGATCATCTGAATTGTAATTTGAAGCTATGTATGGTCGAGCATTAATGACAAAACCGAATCATGCTCTACCCAATTTCCAGTATCCCAGATTTTCACAATCTCTTAAACAAAGGCTCCAACCAATCATTCAGATTCTCAGAAGTGAAATAGTTTATAATCTCCATTTCCTCTCTTACCTTTCAGGTTAGTGGGTAATTCAGATAAACCATGTGCGATGTTGATATAATCAAACGAATCAGCACCTGTTTAAATAAATAAACTTCCATGAAACCAGCTCAGTGTAATATTACAGTGATATCGACAGTGTTTAAATGGGAAATTGAATTCACTGTGATTTTACCGTACCAAGCTCCTGTGTTTCTTTCAGTATTTTATCCAGCTTTGGGACTCCGTGACGCATTCTCACAAAGGATTCCCACATCACCCTTCGAGCCCGAGATCCTTTTTCCATCACCAGATTGAGGAGAAGTTTGGAACTGTCCGCCCGGTTTCCCTTATCCACGAGCTCAGTGACTTTCTATGAAGAATAGTGATGAAGAATAATGAGACGCAGAGTGAAAGATAAACACTGAGAATGAGATGGAAAGGATCTGCTCAGTGATGGGATTTCCCAGTTGTTTTCAGCTCAGAAATCAGTCACTGGGCCGGGTCCTGATCCATAATAAACATGGACTGAAAATTCTCTTGAAATCTCGTTCCAATCACTAACAATAAACAAATGTGAATCAACTGAACTGGAAATCAAAAACACATTTCAACTCGTGTGAGGAATCACTGAGAATCTGATATATTTACATGTGATTAGCTGTCTGTCCTTCAGTGTCCAACATGATGGGGCGGCACGGTAGCACAGTGGTTAGCACTGCTGCTTCACAGCCCCAAGGACCTGGGTTCGATTCCCGGGCGGCACGGTAGCACAGTGGTTAGCACTGCTGCTTCACAGCCCCCAGGGACCTGGGTTCGATTCCCGGGCAGCACGGTAGCACAGTGGTTAGCACTGCTGCTTCACAGCTCCAAGGACCTGGGTTCGATTCCCGGCTTGGGACACTGTCTGTGTGGAGTTTGCACATTCTTCCTGTGTCTGCGTGGGTTTCCTCCAGGTGCTCCGCTTTCCTCCCACAGTCTAAAGATGTGCGGGTTAGGTTGATTGGCTATGCTAAAATTGCCCCTTAGTGTCCTGAGATGCGGAGGTTAGAGGGATTAGAAGGTAAATGTTTAGGGATATGGGGGTAGGGCCTGGGTGGGATTGTGGTCGGTGCAGACTCGATGGGCCAGATGGCCTCTTTCTGCACTGTGGGGTTTCTCTGATTCTATGACATTCGATTACTGATTGACAACATGATGCACTTTTCCCACGCACTTAAATCACGCTGTGATTTACCAGGAAATCCTGATGAGATGTGGCAATGTGTTTTTTCTCCGAAAGGGTAGTGCGTTTTTGAAACGCTCTTCCTGAAACGGTGGTAGGAACAGAGAGGTGGATGGCGTCTTGGTCAGCAAGGAGTTATGGGTATCGTGGATAGGCAGTCTGCAGATTGGAGGCTACAATCAAATCATGTGATTAAAGAGCGGGGCAGACTCGAGGGGCTGAACGGCCTACTCCTAGCAGCACAGTGGTTACCATTGCTGCCTCACAGGTTTGATCCCGGCCTTGGGCGACTGGCTGTGCGGAGTTTGCACATTCTTCCCATGTCTGTGTGGGTTTCCTGCAGGTGCTCCTGTTTCCATTGTCTAAAAATGGGCCTGGATAAGCTGCTCTTTTAAAGAGTTGGTGCAGAATGATGGGCCTCCTTATGGACTGTAGGGATTCCTGCTCTCCATGTGTAAGTAAAATAAACAATGAATCAGAACTCAGATGGCAGGGAAATAATGAGTCTGATCCTTATGTTATTTAAATGGAAGCAATGTTATAATGAAATTTAACTGACAAATTGCCATTGACTAATCCAAATACCGACTGCTAATTTAGGGCAGGAGAATGAGCCATTGACAATGCTGAAAAATCTAATGTAAACTTTACCGCTCAGTAACTCAAATTCCAGAAACAAAACATTTTTTGTTTTCAAATTACTAGTATGAAATCTGGGTGAAGAGGAGAGGGGAGTGAGATAGGATTCGAGAGATATTAACACAGTTACAAGTGGGGTGTGAAGGAGGGGCTGTGCAAGATGTCAGAGTCGTGCTAATGGAGAATTTCAGACTGGAGTTTACAGGAACGGTTCAAACTCATTGACTCGGAAACTAGAAGAATGGGAATTTTAAACTGAAGACATCAGAGGACTGGGGGGCCATTGTGAGCACAAAGTGATATCTGGAGTCTGACGGGGAACACAGTAAAGGCAGCAGAATCTGAGGAGCTGAAGATAAAGGGCGATGTGGGAGGCCCAGCAGGAGAAGATTGGAACAGACGAATCTGGGGGTAACAAAAATATAGATTCGGATTCAGCAGGAGCTGTGCTGAGGTGGGAGGAGAAATTTGCAGTGTTACATTCAGAGAATAAGGATATTTCTGCACTGACAATTATGCAGGAAATGGAGTTCAGCTTGATTCTGAACACTGAAGTCACAGATAGTCTGGCCAGGTCTCAGTCAGCGGCTGGGAATGGAATACAATCAGGTGGTGAGGAGATGGAGTTTGTGTTGGGGGTAGCAGACAATGGAGTTATTTTTTTCAATGTTTAAGAGAGGGAGTAAATTACTTTCCCAGAGCACAGGGGCAGAAAATCACAAAGTGAATGAATTCAATGATGTTATATTCCCCCGTGAAGACTGACTTTCCACAATGAAAAAAATAGGGCAGCATTCTTTTTAACATGATTCCAGCTTCTATTCTGTAAGATTCTGAGACTAAGGATCGAAAATTGATACGATTCAGTGTCAGTTGCAGTAAACTAAGCGTTGTGGTGTATTGTGAGGGCAATATTGAGTCAAAGTGAGATAATCCAGCTCATTTCTAAAATCATTGATGAGACGACATTTAGAATATTGTATCCAGTTGTGGTTCCCTCAGTGCAACAAAATTATTGCAGCTTCTGAAAACAACTGGAATGGTTGAGATGATTGTGTGGTTGGACGAGGACCCATTGTGGAAAGTGGATCTGTCTTCACTGAAAACAAGTTTCAGAGGCGATATGATTACGGATTTCCATTGACTCCAGTTTTGCTGGAAGGTTTTGATGCTAATTGAGTGAAAATGCTGTCTTGATGTGAATGACAGACCCTTTCACCTCTCCCCTGTAATTCTTTTAACCATGTCTGAACCAAAGGAGCTCTGCAGCAGAGTGGTCCTGGCAGAACGCAAACTAAGTATCTGTGAGCAGGTTATTGCTGAGCAAGGACCACTGCAAGAACTGTTGATGATCCCTTCCGTCATTTTGATGACTGTGAATAGATTAATAGAATGGTAATTCCTGGAGTGGGTTTGTCCTGTTTATCATGGACAGGCTGTTGCTGGCAATATTTCCATATTGTCGGGTAGATGCCAGTGTTGTAGCTGCACTGAACAGCTTGGCTCACAGTGCAGCCTGTGCTGGAGCACAAAGCTTCAGTATCACAGCCAGGATGTTGTCAGTGTTCCTGCACACCAAGCACTAAGTTATTCCTTTAGATCATGTGGAGGGAACTGAATTGGTTTTTCTGTGATGATGGGGATCCCATGAAGAGGCTGAAATGAATAACTCAGTAACATGTCTGACTGAATATTATTGCGAATGCTTCAGCCGTGTCTTTTGCACTCATGAGCTGGACTCTGATGTTTTTGATGTGGAACTTTGCAAAATCCCCTCCACACGTTTGCTGTTTAATTATCCAACATCATATGCCTGGCGTGGCAGGATAGAAAAGCTTTATGCTGTGTCAGTTGTGGCTCAACTTGCCTGTCTATCTATAGCATGGTGAGGGGTTGTAGATTCACCAGGTTGGCACATCATTTTTATGTATCCCTGCTGCTGTTCCTGCAATGCCCTCTGTAGTAATTCAGAAAAAGACAGTTTCCTCTCACCAGAAACCCTTTAATGGGACTAACAAGATGAGTTGCATCCATTAGAGTAAACAAGTCTGTAAACCTGGGACCTGCAATAACAGTGTGGCTTAAAGCAAAAGGTTTTAAACTCCAATCGCTATCTTCCCATTGGGCAAGGCTCCCTTTGCTTAATAAGTGACTTTGTACTCCACAAAGCCCCTGGGAAGATCTATCAACAATCCCCCGTGTCCTTCATAACACTCGCCCCACCCCTCCCCCCACCTCGAGTCCGTTTCTCCCCCTCAACCCCCACCATGAGGAGATACTTTCTGTCACTTAGCGTTTGGACTGCTGTGCATTGAAGGCGGGCCTGGGTCAGGCAGTGAAGTGAATGGGGATCTCTGTTTCGAGGGAGCATCGTAGGTTCACTGATGCGGTCTCCTCTTTTGGTTTTTTTGTAGCCCGGACACCCGCTTCCTCAGCTTTCATCTCAGAGTCCATGCCTTCTTTATCTGGAGAGGCTAATGCGGACTCAGCTTCGCGTTGAGGGCCAACATTGGAAGCGTCTGTCTCCATGGGAGTGAGACCTGTTCAGAAGTGGACAACCTGCGTCTGAGATGCTCCAGCTGTTTCTTTAATGCTTTACACTTAAGATACAGGCCCCGTTTTCTCCATAACAAGCACAGGGTCCTAGCTGGGACCATCGCTGAAGTTGATTGTGTGAATCAGGTGACCTGTTTCAAATGTTCTTTCTGTCCTTGTAGAATCTTGATTTTTCTTCTGATTTTCTCGTTGGGTCTCCACCCTCCCTGCCAGGTTTGGAAACAGCAGTCTCTGTCTGATATGAAGCTGCCATCCCAGTAACAGGTCCACAGGGGCAACTCCATTTGTTATATGTGGTGTGGTCCTATAGTCAAACAAATATCATGCCAGTTTGCTCTCCATGGGTGCCATCAGTTGTTCTTCTCATGCCATTTCTGAAGGTTTGCACCGCCTGTTCCGCCAATCTGTTTGACGACGGGCTGGTAGGTGCTGAGTCGGGTGATTTGGACACTATTAGAGAGCCGACATTCTGAAAATCACTGCAGGTAATGGCCATAACACTATTGGAAACCAGGGCTTCTGCTGTCCCATGTGTACAACAGCTTTATCGCAATTTATTGATCGCAGCCTGGGATAAGTCGTGGAACTCATGCAGTACATCTTCAACCATTTGAAGTGTGTATGTACCATGATTAAAAGCATGGAACCCATAAAGGGCCCTGCAAAGTCCACATGTACTTGTACCCATGGCCTGGCACATTATTCCCATGGGTGCGGAGAGGCTGAGGGAGGAAGCTTTTGATTTTCTTAGCACAAGTCACACTGCTTCTCCAAGTCCGTAGTGACTGAGTCGAGGCCGGGCCAGCAGGCGTAGCTCCTGGCCAGCATTTTCATCTCTGATACTCCAAGGTGGCCATTATGTAGTTCCACTAATATTGGATGTCATCCTGGGGGCGGAACGACACTCGAGACCCTCAATGATCCCATCCTCAACACTGCTAGTCTTTCTTAGCGAGGTAAGGTGGCATTTCTTCGCAGGGTCATCATTGGAATCCTCCATCTCGGATCAAATGCTGGAGATTGATCTTTCTATGTCCAGGCTCTAATCTGCCTTGCGGAGACTGGCAAACTCTCAAAATGATTTAGTGTCATCACGACCTGATGCAATGCTGGTAAAGGAGACAGGCTTGTGGGCAATGTGAGGTGACTCAGTGTATTGGCAATCTGGATTCCAGACTGGTGCTCTGTATGATATTTGTAGGCGGCCAGTAAAAAGGCCCAACTCTATCTGGATAGAGACAATAACGGGATGCCTTGTCCTGGTTGAAACGTCCCAATATGAATTTGTGGTTGGTAATGATTGTGAAACGTCTACCGTAGACATACTGATGGAACTTTTCCCACACCAAATACACTGCCAACCCTTCTTCCTCAATCTGAGAATACCCTCACTCGACATCCAGAAAGATCCTGGATGCACACACGATGGGCTTCTCCGTCCCATCTTTCCAGTGCTGTAAAAGCACCGGCCCATCCCTGTACAGGGAAACGTTGCGTGTCAGCACAAGTTATTTGTCGGCATCAAAATGGGCCAATGAGTTA